>NC_054704.1:68242540-68350040 GCF_016097555.1 Gigantopelta aegis
GGTGGCAACATTGTCATGGGTTTCCTTGAGAGTGGCGAATACAGCACATATTCCTCATCGTGGTACAGGGGTGGCAACATTGTCATGGGTTTCGTTGAGAGTGGCGAATACAGCACATATTCCTCATCGTGGTACAGGGGTGGCAACATTGTCATGGGTTTCGTTGAGAGTGGCGAATACAGCACATATTCCTCATCGTGGTACAGGGGTGGCAACATTGTCATGGGTTTCGTTGAGAGTGGCGAATACAGCACATATTCCTCATCGTGGTACAGGGGTGGCAACATTGTCATGGGTTTCGTTGAGAGTGGCGAATACAGCACATATTCCTCATCGTGGTACAGGGGTGGCAACATTGTCATGGGTTTCCTTGAGAGTGGCGAATACAGCACATATTCCTCATCGTGGTACAGGGGTGGCAACATTGTCATGGGTTTCGTTGAGAGTGGCGAATACAGCACATATTCCTTCCTCATCATGGTGCAGAGAGTGGCAACATTCCTCATCGTGGTACAGGGGTGGCAACATTCACTTGGGTATCATTGAGAGTGGCGAATACAGCACATATTCCTCATCGTGGTACAGGGGTGGCAACATTGTCATGGGTTTCGTTGAGAGTGGCGAATACAGCACATATTCCTCATCGTGGTACAGGGGTGGCAACATTGTCATGGGTTTCATTGAGAGTGGCGAATACAGCACATATTCCTCATCGTGGTACAGGGGTGGCAACATTGTCATGGGTTTCGTTGAGAGTGGCGAATACAGCACATATTCCTCATCGTGGTACAGTCATGGGTATCAGTGGGAATGCACAATTCCTCATCGTGGTACAGGGGTGGCAACATTTCATGGGTTTCGTTGAGAGTGGCGAATACAGCACATATTCCTCATCGTGGTACAGGGGTGGCAACATTGTCATGGGTTTCGTTGAGAGTGGCGAATACAGCACATATTCCTCATCGTGGTGCAGGGGTGGGTCATGGGTTTCGTTGAGAGTGGCAACATTGGCAACATTGTCATGGGTTTCGTTGAGAGTGGCGAATACAGCACATATTCCTCATCGTGGTACAGGGGTGGCAACATTGTCATGGGTTTCGTTGAGAGTGGCGAATACAGCACATATTCCTCATCGTGGTACAGGGGTGGCAACATTGTCATGGGTTTCGTTGAGAGTGGCGAATACAGCACATATTCCTCATCGTGGTACAGGGGTGGCAACATTGTCATGGGTTTCCTTGAGAGTGGCGAATACAGCACATATTCCTCATCGTGGTACAGGGGTGGCAACATTGTCATGGGTTTCGTTGAGAGTGGAATACGAATACAGCACATATTCGTTGAGATCGAATACAGCACATATTCCTCATCGTGGTACAGGGGTGGCAACATTGTCATGGGTTTCGTTGAGAGTGGCGAATACAGCACATATTCCTCATCGTGGTACAGGGGTGGCAACATTGTCATGGGTTTCCTTGAGAGTGGCGAATACAGCACATATTCCTCATCGTGGTACGTGGCAACAGTGCAGGGTATCATTGAGAGTGGCAACATTGTCATGGGTTTCATTGAGAGTGGCGAATACAGCACATATTCCTCATCGTGGTACAGGGGTGGCAACATTGTCATGGGTTTCATTGAGAGTGGCGAATACAGCACATATTCCTCATCGTGGTACAGGGGTGGCAACATTGTCATGGGTTTCGTTGAGAGTGGCGAATACAGCACATATTCCTCATCGTGGTACACGGGTGGCAACATTGTCATGGGTTTCGTTGAGAGTGGCGAATACAGCACATATTCCTCATCGTGGTACAGGGGTGGCAACATTGTCATGGGTTTCGTTGAGAGTGGCGAATACAGCACATATTCCTCATCGTGGTACAGGGATGGCAACATTGTCATGGGTATCATTGAGAGTGGCGAATACAGCACATATTCCTCATCGTGGTACAGGGGTGGCAACATTGTCATGGGTTTCGTTGAGAGTGGCGAATACAGCACATATTCCTCATCGTGGTACAGGGGTGGCAACATTGTCATGGGTATCATTGAGAGTGGCGAATACAGCACATATTCTCTCGTGGTCGTGGTATGGGTTTCGTTGAGAGGGCGAATGGCAACATTGTCATGGGTTTCCTTGAGAGTGGCGAATACAGCACATATTCCTCATCGTGGTACAGGGGTGGCAACATTGTCATGGGTTTCGTTGAGAGTGGCGAATACAGCACATATTCCTCATCGTGGTACAGGGGTGGCAACATTGTCATGGGTTTCGTTGAGAGTGGCGAATACAGCACATATTCCTCATCGTGGTACAGGGGTGGCAACATTGTCATGGGTTTCGTTGAGAGTGGCGAATACAGCACATATTCCTCATCGTGGTACAGGGGTGGCAACATTGTCATGGGTTTCGTTGAGAGTGGCGAATACAGCACATATTCCTCATCGTGGTACAGGGGTGGCAACATTGTCATGGGTATCATTGAGAGTGGCGAATACAGCACATGTTCCTCATTGAGAGTTGAGAGGCGAATACAGCACATATTCCTCATCGTGGTACAGGGGTGGCAACATTGTCATGGGTTTCGTTGAGAGTGGCGAATACAGCACATATTCCTCATCGTGGTACAGGGGTGGCAACATTGTCATGGGTTTCGTTGAGAGTGGCGAATACAGCACATATTCCTCATCGTGGTACAGGGGTGGCAACATTGTCATGGGTTTCCTTGAGAGTGGCGAATACAGCACATATTCCTCATCGTGGTGCAGGGATGGCAACATTGTCATGGGTTTCCTTGAGAGTGGCGAATACAGCACATATTCCTCATCGTGGTGCAGGGATGGCAACATTGTCATGGGTTTCCTTGAGAGTGGCGAATACAGCACATATTCCTCATCGTGGTACAGGGGTGGCAACATTGTCATGGGTTTCGTTGAGAGTGGCGAATACAGCACATATTCCTCATCGTGGTACAGGGGTGGCAACATTGTCATGGGTTTCGTTGAGAGTGGCGAATACAGCACATATTCCTCATCGTGGTACAGGGGTGGCAACATTGTCATGGGTTTCGTTGAGAGTGGCGAATACAGCACATATTCCTCATCGTGGTACAGGGGTGGCAACATTGTCATGGGTTTCGTTGAGAGTGGCGAATACAGCACATATTCCTCATCGTGGTACAGGGGTGGCAACATTGTCATGGGTTTCGTTGAGAGTGGCGAATACAGCACATATTCCTCATCGTGGTACAGGGGTGGCAACAAAAGATGGGTCTTGGGTGGAAGTCAAACTTACATGGGTTTCGTTGAGAGTGGCGAATACAGCACATATTCCTCATCATTCAGACTACACGGTTTGATTTTTGTGTTTTCGAAGATTTTATTTTTGATATGTTGCGTTGATCTTTCACAGTCAAACAATCAGTATGTTTTTGTCTTGATAAGTGAGTTCAATATTAGTTTGTTTACCATATTTCATTTTATTTTAACTAGCTTATCGTGCTCATATACCACTGGGGTTTCGAACACGCCCATCCCGAGTCCGGCCTCCGATAAGATCGTGGGCCTGAGTCGGGACAGGAAATTCCTAATTAATAGGGACAATTTTGAAATTTAAAATTTTAAGTCCCGAAAATAAATAATGGGGAGATGGGGGTTAATAAATTTTGACTGCGTCCTTAAAGATATTATACACCTAAAAGTATACTTTATGTTTACCATGGCACTGTTGTATTTAATTATATGTGTATTTTTGAAGATTTTGGTTGTTGAAAAGTAAAGTTTGTTTTATTTAACGACGCCGCTAGAGCACATTGATTTTTTATCTTATCATCGGCTATTGGACGTCAAACATATGGTCATTCTGACACTGTTTTTAGAGGAAACCCGCTGTCGCCACATAGGCTACTCTTTTTACGACAGGCAGCAAGGGATCTTTTATTTGCGCTTCCCACAGGCAGGATAGTACAAACCATGGCCTTTGTTGAACCAGTTATGGATCACTGGTCGGTGCAAGTGGTTTACACCTACCCATTGAGCCTTGCAGAGCACTCACTCAGGGTTTGGAGTCGGTATCTCGATTAAAAATCCCTCGACTGGGATCCGATCCCAGTACCTACCAGCCTGTAGACCGATGGCCTGCCACGACGCCACCGAGGCCGGTTTTTGGTTGTTGATGGTAATATGCATGTGACTCTTTCAATTATGTCTACACTATTTTTATTGATAATTTTGGAATTTGATGTTGATCATCGTATATCTTAGTTTGACATCTAATAGCTGATAGTTGGGTTTTTTTTGTGTGTGTGTGTTTTTTTTGTGCGTGTGCTGGGGTGTTGTTAAACATTCAATCATTCCAGATGTTACAAAATTGCGTTTGGAGGCATACACACACACACATACACACACACACACACACACACACAAACCACACACACACACACACACATACCACACACACACACACACACACACACACACACACACACACACACACCATACATGTTTAGGGCTTCTAGATTATGGTATCCCCACTCCCATGGTTAGTGATATTCAGTGATGGGCTAGTAAATAACTACTATTGCCTGATGGCTAGTGAAAAAAGAAGTCAACTTTTGCAGTTAAGTCAATTGTATAAATATGAATATCGTGCCCCGACCCTAACCCTCCAATGTTAGTGTTTTTAAGCTATAGCTCCCTCTTTAGGTGACATATCTGATTATTACTATTATTTAGTAAAATTGTATCAACTTAAAGTAAAGTAGGGCTAGCGAATTTCTAAACGTAGATTGGATATTTCTAAAATCACTGATCCCATGGCTAGTGGATTTTATAAAAACAATTATAGAAGCCCTGCATATATACATATATACATATATACATACATACATACATACATATATATATATATATATATATATATATATATATATATATATATATATACGTTGTATATACATATACATATACATATACATATATACACATATATATATAGTCAAACCTGTGTTAAGCGGTCACACAAGGGAGTAGATAAAAGTGGCCGCTTCAGATAGGTGGCCGCTGATTACAGGTTGCGACATATAGTCTTTAAAATATATGTTGTTGTTTCTTGTTTTAGCGGTTTTACTGCTAATTAATGGATGTGTGCTTCACAGTTTACTATAAATAAACTTTTGATATGTCGCCTCCTTCGGGAAAAACTGCAACTGGAATGTATTAAATTAACCGTTCTCAACCAGTTCGTTTTCTCTTTCCATTTAATTATTTAATTTCTACGTCATGAGGTGTATTGTTGTCACGGGGATTCTATAATTCCCGTAACTGAATAAAACACGATTATCAAAATATCTCTCCTAACTGTATATCTATTAGATCTCTCTGTAACAGGCGGTTAAACCCTAGTATGGCTCGTCTAGGTATGATCACAGATACGATCTTATATATTATAGTATATATTATTATAGCACGTTTAGCTCACTAGAAACACAACAAAACACAATACACTTTGGAATCTGTATTATCCTACGCTGACAAATGTACAGCCGTAGTAGTTAATTAATAACAGCAATAATAACAACCCAGAACTGATCACTTAATTAGTTAATTTCTAGGTGTCTAGTTACACAACATGTGAATCACTTCACCGTTACACCACACCCACACGTATGATAATTGAGAAACGCTTCCAGGAGAAGTTAATTAATAAAGGAATTACAACACCATTCCTAACTGGTTAATTTTTAATTAACCCTTACTACTCGTTCAGTAACGTGTGATAATTTAGAAACGCTTCCAGGGGAACTTAATTAATAAAGGAATTACAGCTCTATTCCTAACGGGTTAATTTTTAATTAACCCTTAACTACTCTTTCAGTAATCTTGCAACACAGAATTAATACTGGTACCTATCACAATAAAGACAATAACCTACAGTTTACCTAGGTCGTCTAGGATGACTGGCTAAGCTTTATATTACCAAATACTCGTATAATGTTAGAACAAAAAGTCTACGATTTACTTCGTCAGATGACCGAAGACACTGTCTAAAGAATATTGGTATAATACAGTATTAAAATATTTAAAGTCACATCAATCACATCAAGGTTATACACAGAGCAGAAATAAAAATATTTACCAAAGTCCAACGGACTACGTTCCCTGGGAGCCGTCCTTTTCGTTCTCCTCGATATCTCTAAAACACTAGCTATTTATTATAAATCAGGATACGCCTGGGGGTACAAGGCGGTACCTCACGTATCATCTCATATTCTACCTCTACTAGAGTCGGTATATTTCTCTCTGATCGTCAGTCTGGCTGTCGCCAACCGCGAGCAATCTCCTGGCCATAAACAGCACTACCGGAGATATTACGTAACTACTAGCCACATGGCCTCCGCACCTGGCTGGGTGTGTATTAGGCGTACCGATCGAGGACCGTCGCGCAGAAGTATTACGTAACAAGTTGCCCATCTGGGTTAAGTGCAATGAAACTGCACACGGCCCTCTAACACAATTAAAATCGCCACAGGCGAAACAAAATTAAGAGCATGTACCGTCACAATTGTCATAGTAAGTGAATCTACAAATGTCAAGCGTAGCCTGTCCAGAGGCAATTAGATGCTTTCCATAGTCATACTTTCTTAGTTTATACACAGGAGAGATGTCAGGACTGAACGGGTACTAGTATTCCTGAAGGTGTGAAGATCGGTTATTTGCTACACCTATACTTTGGCCGCTTAAAATACAAGTATTTTAGCGATTTGGGATCCGATTTGGCTGGCCGCTGGCCGCGTTAGACAGGTGACCGCTTATTACAGGTGCATTTACGTTATAAATCGTTTGGGAAGGAAAAAAGTGGCCGCTTAAGGCAGGTGACCGTTGAATACAGGTGGCAGCAAGGACAGGTTTGACTGTGTGTGTGTGTGTGTGTGTGTGTGTGTGTGTGTGTGTGTGTATATATATATATATATATATATATATATATATATATATATATATAAAAAACAACCGCGTGAATTTGTTTCTTTTGTGCCTTTAAAAATAAAACCTAGCGATTGCATGATGAGAATATTTTTTTCAAATTGGTTACCTAAACGTCACCAACTAATAACTTAGATGATATATAACCTGATACTCTATTACTCTATGACGTGAATTATGCGCTATTTACAGACCCGTTTATTTCCAAGCATGTGGATAATGAAATGAAGATATTAAAATGTCTGCAGCAGGTGCAGCTCGGATTTCTAAGATCAATCTTGAATACTGCTACGAACTGGAGCATGGTGCACCGCGAACACTGGTGCACCGACGCTAAAAACCGCTGCTGCCCAGCTTTGCGGTTCGTTTGGCGACTGGTGGAGTCTATAATCACTGGATAATGATGTCATCTCAATGGTTGACTTTCCGTCTTAGATATAATAACATGGAATAGGACATGTAAACGCCACGCAGCACGCACCTGGGGCTTATGGATTACCTGTATTGATTCCGAACTCTGAGGATTAAGAAAAGCAAAACGCCAGCATCTAACTGTAACCCTATTACACTCTACTGTAGACTTCTTTCTGCTTGGTTAACTGCATAATGTTAACTGTAAACCAGCTGCATGTAGCCTAACTGCAAACGTACTGCATTTAATTGTAAACAAAGTTCAAGTTCAAGTTCTTTATTGCGTTAAGTTTTCCAACTTAACAGCATTATAACAATGAAATACAATATTATGTACAATAGTGCGGAACAATGGTGGAGAATGTCTTATATAAATACATACACATACACCGATAAAACAATCCATCAATATCTATATATAAACAATCGGCAATATGTGTTACACAAATATAGATATATTAAGTTGTTTGTAGTAATAGCATATCCCTCATTTTGTTCGCCTGTAGTAAGTATTTGCCAAGGTTATTTATCTCCTTATTGTTTGTAGTTGACAATAGCTGTATTAGTTTAAAAGCACTGGGATTCTTGGAGTAGTATTTCTTAATAAATATATTTCTTAACCCAACATACTGCATTTAATTGTAAAGCCACCGACTTATCTTTCACTAACCACTAGCTGTGTGACGGTGGATGAACTTGCAGGACACTGAATTCTATGATGAAGGAATCGAAAAACTAGTCCAGGGTTATGACAAATGCCTCAACTATGGTGGGGACTGTTTTGAAAAATAACACCGGCCTTGGTAGCGTCGTGGTTAAGCCATCGGACATAAGGCTGTTAGGTACAGGGTTCGCAACGGGTACAGGGGCGTGCGCAGGAAATTTTGCAGTGGGGGGGGGGGGTCGAGGTGTCTGGCGAAGCCCGATAACATCTCAGTACTTCCATATCCATTCACAGGAATGTAAAAAATCGGGATATGAAAACCACCAACCACCACCCCCACCACCCACCCCTGCGCATGTGCCTAGGGTAGGTGTAAGACCACTATACCATCTTCTCTCTCACTAACCACTAACAACTAACCCTCTGTCCTGGACAGACAGCCTAGATAGCTGAGATGTGTGTTCAGGACGGCGTGCTTGAATCTTAATTGGAGATATACCGGCCTCGGTGGCGTCGTGGCAGGCCATCGGTCTACAGGCTGGTAGGTAATGGGTTCGGATCCCAGTCGAGGCATGGGATTTTTAATCCAGATACCGACTCCAAACCCTGAGTGAGTGCTCAATGGGTAGGTGTAAACCACTTGCACCGACCAGTGATCCATAACTGGTTCAACAAAGGCCATGGTTTGTGCTATCCTGAGGTGCTTGCATCGCAGGATCGAACCACCTTGGTGGATCCATTTAACTCATTGGGTTTTTCAAAGGTCGTGGTATGTGCTTTCTTGTCTGTTCAAAAAATCATATAAAAGATCCCTTGCTTACTAATTGAAAAATGTAGCGGGTTTCCTCACTAAGACTGTCAGAGTTACCAAATGTTTGACATCCAACAGCCGATGATTGATTAATCAAGGTGCTCTAGTGGTGTCGTTTAACAAAACAAACTTTTTGTAAACCTGCTTGGTTAACTGCATTTAACTGTTGTCAACTTCATTTAACTGTAAACCTGCTCCGAAGCTAAATTCTTTAAACTGTAACCTGCTACAGTTCAGTGTAAACCCACTGCCTGACTAACTGCAATTGGCTGCAAAGATATCGTCTTTGATTGTAAACCTACTGAATGTAAATGTAAACTTCTTATGTACAGTATGTAATACAAATGAAGTAGAAGATGAGTACCATTTCATTCTACAATGTCCAAGATACAATGATATAAGAACACAATTTATAAAACAATATTGTTATAAACGTCCAAGTGTTTTCAAGCTTATACAACTTTTAAGAACTGACAATAATAAGGATCTTAATAACCTTGGGAAATATTTACAACGGGCAAATAAGGTAAGAAATGAACTAGTGGAATAAAGACGTAATGCTAATAGTGATGTACAATGTAGTGCATCATACATGTGTATCCCGGTAGCACCTCAAGTATTTAACATTTTCTCTTATGTAATAACGACCTATATCTTTATGTGATATAAGTCAGCAGTACTGTGGTACTTTGTATTATATATGTCTATAATGTTAAATCACTCTCCACCATTATCCTGTACATTAATGTGTACATATCTGTATAATATATGCTATATTGTTTGTATGATGCTGATGAGTTGTAAAACTTAAGGCAATAAAAGGAACTTGACTGACTACCTATTGAATTGTAAACCTACCACATGGCTAATCGCATTTCGCTGTAAACCTACGTAACTTTAAAGGGACATTCCTGAGTTTGCTACATTCTAAGATGTTTCCGACTAATAAAATATTTCTTCGATTAAACTTACATATTAAATATATTTTCTTGTTTAGAATATTAGTATCTGTAGATTCAATGTGTTGCTGGTCCTCTTAATATTTGTAAGAAGCCCAAACTGGATTTTGTCTTCTAATAATTGCGTATGTACGAAAAAAATTATTTTAGGAAATAAAATGAAATTTAACCTAGTACACATATTAGAACGATCAGATACACGTTTAATATACAGCCACTAATATTTTATCCAGAAAAATATATTTGATATGTGATTACAATCGCTAAAAAGTCTCTGTTAGTCGATAACGTCTTAAAAATGGCCGCAAACTCAGGAATGTCCCTTTAAATCTATTGCATGACTAACAGCATTTAATAATAAACCTACGTGTAATTTCAAACGTTCACGTGCGTATGTGCATATAACATGAAACTGACCTTTACGTTCGTATTATTGAAATTGTTCAGTTAAAAATATGTCTTTCATCTTCATTTCCAGATGGCGGCCATATTTAATAATAAACGAAAAACCGAATGTACACACAAACCAACTTGCTTCTATGTCAGATATTGATCAGCATTTTATAACCACTGTTTGTACCAAATTTGTTGAACCCATCTTCACCAATAAGTCTACAAATTAACAAACGCATGTCATTTTCATTTCAACTTATTTTCTTGCTTATATCCAATTACGGTTCAAGCACGCTGTCCTGGGCACACACATCAGCGGTCTGGGCTGTGAGAGAGTAGAGGGTGTAAGTGGTCTTACACCTTACCCACTTTGTCGTTAAAACTCGTTCTGGGTGGGAGCCGGCACCGGGATGCGAACCCAGTACCTACCAGCCTTATGTCCGATGTTTTAACCACGACACCATTGAGGCCGGTTTGACGCGTGTCAAAGTAAAAAAAAAAAAAAAAATGTTTTATTTAACGACGCCACTAGAGCACATTGATGTTTTATCTTAATATCGGCTATTGGAACGCGTATCAAAGATACAACTGTATAATATGACCAAAATCACAAAAACAAGGGTAACGTTATCAGCAGTGTACGACTTCATATAATGCTATCGAAATAGTCTCTTCGATTTTGGTAGAGTTTTGTACCAGTGACTAAGTACACACTAGGGACACACGGACACATAATAAACAAGCTTCCGTTCCATACTGTTTATGTCCCTACAGGAATAATGTTCATTTCCTAAGATCAGTTTCAATTTGTGCGATTACTGATTAATTTGTGTGAAATTTTAATTTGGAAATCAGCAGCTTTCTTCGTTTGTTTTGAAATATTAATATATCAGTTTAAAGGGGCTATCTCAAAGTTTAATAATGACCAAAAATATATTTTTATTTGCCTTGTGAAATGTAAAGATTAGGTTATACCTTGAATTATATGCGAATAAAAATGGCATTCAAATAATTTCATTTAATATTTCATATACCAGTCGTGGTGCTCTGGCGGGGCGGGATTTAGGTCAGTCGCGTGAGTGCTCGCGTCGCAGGACCGTACCACCTTGGTGGGTCCATTCAACTGATTGGGATTTTTCTCGTTCCAACCAGTGCACCAAAACTGGTCAAAGGCCGTGGTATGTGTTTTCCTGTCTGTGGGAAAAGTGCATATAAAAGATCTCTTGCTGCATCAGAAGAAAACAAAATGTGTCAGAATTATTAAATGTTTGACATGCAGTAGCCGATGATTAATTAACACATTACAGTTTTGATATTCGTGAACTAAATATGCAAATATTTTAAGTGGGATCGATTAATATGACACTTGGAATTTTAACACCGCCCCCCGCTCCCCTTGAAAAATGTTAAAGGTCACAAACTTGTTATGACCCCTAAATATGTTTAATTAATATAGGCACAATAGTTTCATATACGGCATTAAAATAAATTATGTACATTAAATTTTATCTTTTTTAATTGCATCCCTCGTTTCTGCATTTGTGTATCAAAGGCTGTGGTATGTGCTATCCTGTCTATTTGGATGCTGCATATAAAAGATCCCTCGCTACTAATGGGAAAAAAATGTAGCGGGTTTCCTCTCTAAGACTATAAGTCAAAATTACCAAATGCCGATGATTAATAAATCAATGTGATCTAGTGGTGTCGTTAAACTAAACAAATTTTTCAAGACACTTTGTCACAAAGAAATGACGTTCGTGCGCATAATTTTTACTTTCATTTTGCTTGTTATAACCTTTGAGCGAACAAAAGAAAACTGAATGTAAACTGATATATCTATGATTGCTCTCTATGGTACTTATGCCCAAGTCACATTTGCCGCGGCGGCCGTGGGGTCTAAAATATCTACGGCTAATAGCAATTATAGGGCCGCCGCAGCATTCCCACGGTCACATCCTGTAGAAGTCATATATGTTAGGGTAGCCGCACGGCGTATTTTGAATTTGTGGTGACAGAAAACCTGCGGCTTCCGTACGGCCTTTGAAGTGATGACGCACGGTCGCCTTAGGGCGTCCTGCGGCGGCCGTAGGGGGACCATACTTTTGTGACACAGCGGTGTGACGTAAAATTAACTTGTTTGAATTATCGCGCATCTGTCGCAGTTGCATGAAAAGTGAAAAGTGAAATCATAATAAAATGAAATAAAATAATGAAATCGCAATTTTTGGGGGGTCCGCAAAGGTCAATTGTAATTCATAAGACCCTAGGGCAGCCGCACGGCAAACACAAGGACACCGTACGCCCGACGTATGGTCGCCGTGAACCGCTCTACGGCATGGCTACGGCGTGTCGAATTGCTACGGCGAACCTAGAAATGAAAAAAGTTTATAACTCCGCGCTATAATCCCACGGCGACCCCTACGGCCTGTAAAATATAGGGATACGCCCTAGGGCGACCCTGAGGCCACCGCAGATCCTCTGCGGCCGCCGCAGGTATCTCTCGATTTCGGGGGGGGGGGGGGGGGTACGGCCGCCGTATCCTAGCCGTAGAGCAAATGTGACTTAGGCATTAGACTGGTGAAAACGTTACCATATAAACATCAACAATCCTTTGACGTGACGTGACGTCAACAATGCCGCGACATTTCAATATGCTTATTGATGTCAAAGCGATACTACGTACATTCTTTTGATTCTAGTTTAACTTCAGAAATGTGCGTAAAGAATCGCTGTTTGACATTTATAAGCATGTTTACTTTAAATGTGCATAAATGTAAAATGTTCATGGATCTAACACTACCTAATGACGACAGCTAACTACTGTGCTGTTCTGTTGTAATGGTTTCTACAAGTGATGAATGGATAGACGTAAGTGTTTGATTGTTTGTTTGTCGGGAGGAAGTGGGGGTGCGTAGGCATTGGCGGGGCGAGGATTTTATGGGTGAGAGCCCATGCAAATCTCGACCCAGCTAAATCTGTTTGGGCTGTAAGTCAGTGTAAGGGGGTGGGGGGAGAGAGAGATAAAAATGTAACTGGGAGGGACAGGGTCATCGTGCACTTCCGTTGCTATGCCAATGTGTTTTAATAACATTGTACAAGAAATGTTCGCGAGCTTAATTAAGTTTAGTTCAATTCAGTTACTGCATCCATTTAACCATAAAAACTTCCCTCGAGGGGCTGCAAGCTTTGATCCAAGGGGAGAATGTTGAGGTGCGCCCCCGAAATTCGAAATACCAGTATTTAGCAGATGAATATAATGCATTTATTAACATTTTATCAGATGGCATGTAATTGGTTGGATTCATACTTCTGTGGAAGATTACCATAGTTATAATAATGTTAAAGCGACATTCCTGAGTTTGATGCATTGTAAGATGTTTTTGACTAATAAAATATTTCTACGATTAAACTTACATATTAAATATATTTTCTTGTTTAGAATATCAGTGTTTGTATATTCAATGTGTTTCTGGTCGTCTTAATATATGTAAGCAGCACAAACTGAATTTTGTCTTCAAATAATTTCGTACGTATGAAAAAATCCTTTTTAGGAAATAAAATGAAATTTAACCTAGTACACATATTAGAACGATCAGAAACACATTTAATATACAGCCACTAATATTTTATGCCGAAAAATATATTTGATGTGTAATTACAGTCGTCAAAAAGTCTCTGTTAGTCGATAACATCTTTAAAAATGCAGCAAACTCAGGAATGTCCCTTTAACGTAGACTACTTTTCAACAGGTCAGGTCAGGTCAAAGGCCTTAACGTGCACATTCAGAACAAGCTACTGTAGCGCACGCCTGTCATGACCGCAGGTGTCGATTTATGCCGGCTCCTGCGTCCAGGACAAAAAAAGGGGGTTGGAGTGGGACGAGGATACTTGTCAACAGTGCAGCTGCTCTTTTAAGCATTGTACCTCCTCCCTAAAACAAATCATGCATCCTCCCCTGCCTGATGTGATTTTTTTAAAAATTAGCAAAATTACAACTCATCCACACTTTCCCCATCCGTCAGTTTCGCAGCCTCGTTGTTACCCCCTGCTCAGTTTCACGCTGGATTCGCCACTGAATGTTGACGAATGTCGTTAATATCTCTATTACGAAAATAATACATTTATTATATAACATTTAGTGAAATATCTTAAAATATCAGTGAAATAAAAGAGTTATCAGTCATTCAGTGACGATAACAATTTTTAGAGTGAAAATTTCACTCTAAAATGTGTTATCGTGATTGTAGAAAGCAGGACCTATTTTGCTGCTGGCATTTTAAAAATAAAGGTAAATTGCCAAAAGTTATATAATAAATAGAAATTTTCGTGTTTTTTGTCATATATGATTTATATCTCATCTCGCAAGCGCTACTCGTGAGATATGATTGCAAACTTCACTCGATGAGATATAAATCATATTTGACCAAAAAAACCCATGAAATATCCTATATATATCCAGTTGATATTCTACAGTCTACGTGAAGCGATTTATGGGGGGGGGGGGGGGGGGGGGCCATTTGATTTCACCACTAAGATGCGTTTCCATATGGCCGAATGCGGATATGTTTACAGTTGCATCATGCGGGTGCATCATGAAAATGCAGATGTTTGTGTTTCCATATATGCCGATACTGTTGCGTTATTCCTTTTTTTTTTTTTTTTTTCTTCTTCTGTTTTTTTTTTTTTTTTTTTTTATCTTTTCTTTTTTATTTGTGGGTTGGGGGTATTGCACTGTATATTCAAGATGTTTCTGGTCACCCTGGGTGTTTTCGTGCTAGCTCTATCAATGTTTCAAATTAAAAACATTTACCGCATGTTTACTCCAAGGTATATCATTCGCTAAAATTCCAGTAGATATTACGTCATTCGAGGGAATTTCACATATAAACGTAGATTTTATACCGTTTGTTATTATGTACAATCGGCCAAATATACACACGCATTCACGCAACTAAACAGTTAAAATCCGTGTTTGTGTAATGTTAAACAATTAAGAGAACATTGCAAATATTATAGAAATTCTCGTTTATCTGTCAGTATAAAAACTCAAAATCAAACGATTGATAATGAATGAATGAAATGTTTTATTTTACGACGCATTCAACACATTTTATTTACGGTTATATGGCGTCAGACATATGGTTAAGGACCACACAGATATTGAGAGAGGAAATCCGCTGTCGCCACTTCATGGGCTACTCTTTTCGATTAGCAGCAAGGGATCTTTTATATGCACCATCCCATAGACAGGATAGCACATTCCACGGTCTTTGATGTACCAGTCGTGGTGCACTGGTTGGAGCGAGAAGTAGCCCAATGGGCACACCGACGGGGATCGATCCCAGACCGACCGCGCATCAAGCGAACGCTTTACCATTGAGCTACGTCCCGCCCTCAAAACGATTGATAAATTCACAACAAAACCTGATGTACTTTGGTTAGTCTAGTACATTAGTTGGCAATGCCTAATACTTAAAGCCGACTAGAATACCGCAGGTACAAATGTACTAATAGTGATTGTTTGTGGTGGATTAAAATATAAAGTAATTTTTTAAAGGTAGCCATTAACATTTGTGAACCAAATGCAGCAAAAATCGGTTTACATAGTGCGATAAATCCTCTCGTTTTAGAACTAATAAGTATTGATATTTGTTTAAAACTACCCACGTCGACATTCTAATCGACTTTTCTGTTTGCAAAATGAGTCTTAGTGAAGCGGATATTCTCGTTAATTGTGTTCTACTTTTTAGGGTAATAAGTATTTATCAGTGTATTAACGTGTGGGTTATTAATTATTTGCATTTTCGACATAACGTAGAGGACAGTAACAAACGAAAGCACTTTTTATTTGTTGCGCGATACTTAACCCAGTGGTAAAGCGCTCGCTTGATGTGCGGTCGGTTTGAGATTGATCCCCGTCAATGGGCCCATTGGGCTATTTCTCGCTCCAGCCAGTGCATCAGGACTGGTGCATCAAAGGCCGTGGTAAGTGCTATCCTGTCTATGGGATGGTGCATATAAAAGATCCCTTGCTGCTAATCGAAAAGAGTAGCCCTTGAAGTGGTGACAGAGAGTTTCCTCCCTCAATATCTGTGTGGTCCTTAACCATATGTCCGACACCATATAACCGTAAATAAAATGTGTTGAGTGCGTTGTTAAATAAAACATTTCCTTCTTTTTATTTGTTTTGTGTGTGGGAATTGGGGGGAGGTTGTGGATAGGGAGGGGCGGTGGTTAATAATGTGTGATGGGAATTATTGTCAAATGTCTCCTATTCTTTAGAGGAAATAAAGTGTACATGAAATTGGAATGAATTACTGTTAAGTCATATTTAACGACATGACTTTAACATCATATCAGACTCAAAACATTATTTCATACACATCCGTTGGTGAGCAGTGGCGGATCCAGAAAACCCATTTAGGGGCCCCCAATGACATGAGGCGGAATGCCAATGGAACTTTGGGGGAGGTTTGGAGGGGGAATGAAAATTAATATATAATAAAATTATAACTGTCGCAAAATTTAGGGGTGGGGCGGACCCTTCCCCCCTAGAGCCGCCTCTGGTGAGAACATCATTCGTTATTTTTTATAACACATACTTGTTTACACATGAACGTGTGTTAACAATTTCAAGACATACGACTGGTTGGTCCTAGGTGATGACCGGGTCACCAATATCATACATCCAATGAAACAACAGCATATTCGAAATCGATTACACTGTGACGTATAGTTAACCTGACACTCATGTGTCTATGACAAATAAGTTAGCTACAAGTGGAAGGATTGTAAATAACGTTTAGTCCCAAAAAATGTTAACATTTGCTTAAAACCTGTTTTTTGAGGATATGTAAAAAATAGAATAATACATTCGTGTCCGTTAGATACCATTTATCTTAGAACGACTTGTTTAAAAACGTATGAACTTCGCTTTCGCTCGTTAGATACATTTTAAAACAACTCGTTGTAAAGATAAACGGTATCTAACGGCCACTCATGTATTATTCTCTATTTCATACTGAACACTAGTCTAAGTATTCCTGTAAATGCCATGAGGTCAATTATAAAATAATCAAGGATCACAAGGTAAAAACATTCACACACGCATATGAGAAAGACAGAGAGAGAGAGAGAGAGAGAGAGAGAGAGAGAGAGAGAGAGAGAGAGAGAGAGAGAGAGAGAGAGAGAGAGAGAGAGAGAGAGAGAGAGAGAGACGAGAGAGAGAGAGAGAGAGAGACAGAGACAGAGACAGAGACAGACAGACAGACAGAGAGACAGAGCGAGAGACAGACAGACATACAGACCGAGAGACAGGGAGAGAGGGGAGAGAGAGGGGAGAGAGAGAGGGCGAGATTGAGAGAGAGGGGGCAGAGAGAGGGGGGGGGGGCATTTCTTGACTAAAAAGGCAATATTTCAGGAAGATAATCCCTGCTGGGTGCGGATCCAGGGACTTTTAGGGGTCTCCACCTATCCTGCTTGCAAAACTTCTAGTTTTATTAATTTTAAAGAACTTATCTGTAATACGTTGTGTGTGGGGGTTTTCTCGTTCTTGTCGTTTGTTTTCTTTGTTGTTGGTGTTTTTTTGTTTTCATTTATAACTAATTTTAGATCCTCCCTAGAAAAAAATCCTAAAACCGTGCCTGTTTGCATCTCTCGTGTGATCTTTTGAAATGGTGCAAAACTATAAGGGAGCACAAGCAACAAACAAGGTATTAAAATTTATTAGACATGTGATAACCACGGGCGAATCAGTGGGTTCACAAACGTGATCAAACTGCTTGACAATTATACACGTCATACTGGCTCATTTCAAGTGCCCTTTACACTTACGTAAATAGGGATGTGGTCGACCGTCTTTGCAAATTTGTTTTCTTTCTTCAGTTTTAAAAATCTTTTTATTTGCAATCAATATCCAAATCTGCTCCTCGGCTGGGTAATCCAGCTGCTTAATCATTTGGTCGTCTGCGAGTTTTAGTATGGTACGTCCATATTGTATTAGCATCGATGCGAAGAGAAATTATTTTTCGACGCACTTTTTTATAAAATCAAATTAGAGTAATCTTTATTACAGTATTCGTCATAAAAAAGAAGTTAAATTGTGTTTATACTTTTGTATAATATATTGAAGAAATAATGAAAAATATATTATATTTCGACTTCATACAGGTACCGAGTTTAACCAGATAATTAATTTTTTTTATCTTCTTAAGTTACGGAACGGCAACTTTTGCGTTTAGCTCAACATTAAAGTTTTGCGTTTAACTTAATTTTTCATAAACTTATAAGTCCTGAATCAATTAAACTTGGTTTATAGCTTCAATTATGGATGTTAACCACCATGCATATGGAAAACCAAAATTAAAATCTTAACTCTTTCTTATAAACCTGTTAATTCAGTTATTGCAAGAATGTTTAATAAAGAAGAAAAAACACAACAACTTGAACAATAAAACTATTTATTATAAAACATTTAGTGAAATATCTTAAAATATCAGTGAAATAAAAGTGTTTTCAGTCAACCAGTAACAATAACACATTTTAGAGTGAAAACTTCACTATTTCACTCTAAAATGTGTTATCGTCACTGTAGAAAGTGTTATCTTCACTATAAGAAAGCCGGAACTATTTTGCTGCTGGCATTTTAAAAATAAAGGTAAATTGCCAAAAGTTATATAATAAATAAAAATTTCATGTGTTTTGTCAAATATGATTTATATCTCATCTCGTGAAATTTGCAATCACATCACACTCGTCGAGCAAGCGCGACTCGTGAGATACGATTGCAAACTTCACTCAATGAGTTATAAATCATATTTGACAAAAAACATGAAATGTCCTCTATCCAACACATGACCGTATGAACCGGGAAGGAGTGGTGGTGGTGGTGTGGGGGGGGGGGGGGGGGGGGGGGGGGGCAGTGACCCAGAATATTTACTCTTTTAGTTTTATATACACACGTACATACATGTTTAAATAGAGAATAACTAGGATATCTGCTTTATCACGTGAAAGTAAGAATGGGAAATTTAACGAAGCTCTACCGAGCGGAATTTCGCATTCGGCCTGAACAGAATAAAGCAGATATCCGACGTCATTAACTAGTTATTATCGTTATCCTGCAGACCATGAAAATTAAGGGGAAAAGCCTATTATTTCTGTTATTTCAGCCACATTGTGCAATGACCTAGAGCCTAGGTCAAATGAGCGATTTTGTAGTGTAGCTATGCGTGTGACGTCACATGAGTAACGTCAAAAGTCATATCCAGCTAGTAGCAGGATATGACTTTGCTTTATCCGTCATCATATTCTGTGAGTAGAAACGGTGGTTGCAGGATAAAATGTGTTTGTGACCTTCCCTCCACCCGCCCCTAAAGCGTGTGCACTTTATACACACAACCCAACTCTATATTACACTAGCACATTATATATTAGCGTTGGAAAAGGATCATTAAATGCAAGGTATATTTAAAAGTAGTGATATGTTGGAAGCTTGCCAAACCGTGATGAAATAATTAATGAGTACTGATAAGGTCATTGGTCAGTAAACGCTAAATCACCAAACAACATGTAGTACATTACAGCTTCAAGGTGGCGCAGTGGTTAATCCGTCGGACTACAGACTGGTAGGTACAGGGCTTGCAGCCCGGTACCGGCTCCAACCCAAAGCGAGTTCTTAAGGGCTCAATGGGTAGATGTAAGGCCACTACACCCTCTTCTCTCTCACTGACCAATAACCAACTAACACACTGTTCTGGACAGACTGACCAGATAGCTGAGGTGTGTGCCCAGGACAGCGTGCTTGAACCTTAATTGGATAGGCCTGTAAGCACGAAAATAAGTTGAAATGATAATGAAATGAATCAATGTTTAATCCTATACTACTAGCATAGTATAGTTTATTTGTTTTAAACCTTGGGGATCACAGGCATAAAATATTAGGGTCTCCACGAGTACTCGGTACTCGAGTACTCGGGCACGGGCCGAGTCTAGCAAGACTCGAGTCCGTTCACAGGACTCGCGTACTCGTGCAAGGAAGAGGACTTCCATTTAATTATATTTTTAATGTAATTTTATTATTATGCTTGCCGCCGGTTCCATTATATGGTTATCAGACATGAAGGGAAACAAAAGTTGAATGTGTAGAATACAGTATTATCAATGGCATGATTTGGCATCCATGTTCAGCGCAGGAATTAAGATGCATAATGCTATTTTACTTTATTCCTTAGTCTCATTAGCATCTAAAGTGTCGGGTACTCGGGTCCGGATCGAGTTTGACCCTTGAGTATTCGAGTCCAATATGTTGGACTCGCGGAGGCCCTATAAAATATACAATGAGAGATTGTGTAATTGCAGGATTACAGAAATGTGTGATGTTTTATTTGCGAAAAAATATAAAAGAAAAATAACAACATTTTCACCGTTATAACTGTGCTGCGGAATAAGAAAGATATTTATTACATAAAACGTAGTGAAATCTCTATTCAAAGAATATCAGTGAAATACAATTGTTGTTCGTCACCAATGAAGATAGCATCTTTCTTTTCAAACTAAAGACGATATGTACAACACGATACGAGTGCCTCGTACTCTGACCGCAAGAGAGCAAGACGGTCAGAATAGGCGGGCTAGATAATATGACCTTAAAGGGACAGACCCTAGTTTCAACCCGTGAAAATTAATATTAAGTTTAGTTATCTACAAACCTGTAACACATTTGGATAAAGTCACAATTGAAAGAAACATGAGTGTGTGACTTTGAAATGGTGAAATACCCTCTAAAAATAGACTAAAAGTCGACTCCATAACTGTTACATCTCAGACGAACGTGCGTTTTTAAAAATATGATAAAGGCATTTTGTGATATTAAAAACACTCAGGATGACCAAAAACATTTCGAATGTACGGAAATTTGATAATCTAACACCATAAAATCTAAGTAAAGTATGATTTCAGTTATAAAAAACGGCTATAATAGTCAAAAATATGTCTTAATGTTTAAAAACTATAGTATGTCCCTTTAATAAGGACCATTTTCAAAGTGAGCGATTTTTGGCGCGATGTCGGCACGGATCGCGGAAAATGGACGGATTGAAAATCGATTTTATCGATATGAATAGTAAGGTTTCAATATGAGAATCAAAACCAGCGTACATGGAAAACAGGTTAAAGAGTATTTTGTTTAACGACACTACTACTAGTAGTACTACTAGAGCATGTTAAAGGAACTGTCCTGAGTTTGCAGCCATTGTAAGATGTTTGCAATAACAGAGCCTAGTTGGCGACTACTGTTTCATACTAAATACATTTTCTTGTTTAGAATACCAGTGTCTGTATATCGAATGCATTTGCGGTCGTATACTAATGTTTGTAGCACTCAGTTTTTTACTTTAATTCGTGATATATATTTTTTGGTACGTACGAAATTATTGGGAGGTAAAATCCGGTTCGGGCTACTACAAGCATTAGGACAACAACAAACATCTTGTAAATACTGACACTGATATTTAAAAAAGAAAATGTATTTAATTTGTATGTGACGACATCGAAAAGGCTCTTATTGGTCGGAAATATTTTACAATGGTTGTAAACTCAGGACTGTCCCTTTAAGTAATCATCTGGGGCCTAATCCACAAAGGTCTCTTAGGCTCTGCTAAACAACAAAGCATCCTCTTTGCAAGTCTTGTAGCATTGCACTGCGAGATCGCAACGTTGCAAGAGTTTAGTGAATTAGGCCCCTTAAGTTGGATATCTGACATTTTGGTAATTCCGACACACAGTTTTCAGAAAAAAACTCACTGACTTGTTCCAATAGTTAACCTTTGTTATGTTTAACGACACCACTAGAGCACACCGATTTATTAATCGTCGGCTATTGTATGTCAAACATTTTGGTACTTCTGACAATGTAGTGTTCAGAGAAAACCCGTTACATTTTTCAAACAGCAACAAGGGATCTTTTATATACACTTTCTCACAGACAGGACAGAACATGCCACGGACTTTTATATACCAGTCATGAGGCAATGGTTAGGACGGAAGAAAATCAGCCGTAAAAGTGTTATTGTCATTGAAGAGCTCTCGAAGCATGGGTCGAAACTCGGGAAATGACACATAATATATAGTTTAAAGTTGTTTGCTTTTCTATTTGCACTTTTTCTGTGTTCATTTTCACCAATTCTTTTCCATTGTCATATACAGTTTATTAGTTTCCAGGTAAAAAAATCGATATCACCAAAGTTCTGACTCAATAAAAATAACAAAACTGCGCGCGCACACACACCGGTTCCGGAAACATAGGTATCAGAAGATTTAGGGGAGGGGATATATAAATATATATTAAGTCTCGTTTCAACTAGGAAGCGGTCAGTTTACAAACTTCAGATTGGGGGGGGGGGGGGGGGATAGTGTCTTGAGTCACTATCCATTGTGGGGGTTTTGTTGTTGTCTTGTATGTTATTTTTATATTATCTTTTTTTTAAATATCTTGTTTGATTTGTTTTGGATTTTTTTTTTCGGATTTTTTATTTTTTTTTACTTGTTAACGGTGTATTATGTAACTGTACATAATCTGTAATAGACTAGTGACGTGTCATATTTCGAAACAGTCAGTGCTCGATGGCCTTAGTAAACTTGCAGGGAGCGGTTTGAGACTAATGGTAAACCGACGGCAGTCTAACAAATAGAAAATGTCAGGCATTGCATGTTATTATTATTCTAAACGTCATCGCGGAGGATACAGTTTCAGATAACACGAGTCGCTCTGTGATTGCATACTTTAATCGATGATAAACTATAAATCATATTTTACACAAAACATTACGAGATCATGTCAAAACCCAATTATAGCAAAATGACGAAATTACTTGGTTTTGGTTACCATTTATATCATTACCATTTCGTCTTTGTGTTAGCCTATATTTATGACATCGTGTTAGCTTTTAAGACAAAACATCTGCAAATCTCGCATGCGCGGGCGAATTATAGCCCAGTGGTAAAGCATCCATCTGATGCGCGATCGGTTATAACGCTGGTGTAACAAAGGCCGTGGTATGTACGATCCTGTTTGTGGGATGGGGCATATATATGATATAAAAGATCCCTTGCTGTTAACAGAAAAAAAGAGAGAATGGCCACTGAAGTAGCGTCCGCTGGTTTCCTCTCTTATTATATGTGTGGTTCTTAACATATGTCTGACGCCTTGTAGATGAAAATATGTTGAGTGCGTTGTTACATAAAAACATTTCTTTCTTTCTTTCTTTTTGTAGTGTACACAGACCTGATCATAATGCATGTATCGATTAAATGAATCTCAAAACGATTTGGTTGTTTCAATCAGGCCATTCAAAAATTATGAACCAATTTGCCATGGTCTGCTTTGTAATCTGTCGGGTGTGGAGTTGTTTGGAATGTATCCACCAGAACTGGATTTTGACTTCTTTTTTTTCTTTTTTTTTTTCTAGTTTCAATAATGTATGTAGAGGTGTATGACCGTTCAGACGTTGCTTCTAAATTATTGTTAATTGTGTATAGCCGTCGTGTGTTTAATATGAATTAAACGTTGACAAATGCCTGTAAGCGTATGAGACCAGGATCCGAAGGTGTCATCTGTCTCTCCCCCCACCCCTGAAGCCCTGTTAACAGACATCTTGTTGTTTACAAAATGGTTTCACTGTAAGTCGACTAGGTAACTCTAGACGATGCCGTCACGCAGATATATCTGCGCAGTCTGGACTTAATGGCTTATTGCACTTAGCCTTCCAATGTTTACCGCGGTTGCCGTGGAAACCGTAACTTCCAATTGAGTATTAGTCGCGATTTGATGCGTGGAGCCCAGCGCTAATTACTGCTACGAGAACACCTCAGGATCGAGATAAAAGATCTTCTGTCATGTGAGAGTCTCCTTTGTCGTCTGTTGGGTCTTTATTCTCAGAGAACATCGGGGGATATTACTTAAATTAAGAACCATTCTGACAAGATGCACCACTAGTAAAGCGTATTGCTATCGCGCGTTCGCTCGTTCGCTCTCCCAGAGATATGGGTAAGGATTTTTTTCCCCTCAAACAAGGATTAAGAAACCAATATGCCCCAGCCAATCGTTCCAGAACCGTGGCACTAATGTGAATGAATCCTTCTTCCCAGTTTCTGATTTGACCAACTTGGTCTTCACCCTCTTGATGTGTCATCCTATTAAAGTAAAGAAAAAAATAATAAAAGGAACTCGAGCGGATGTAACAAAATTAGTCGGCACCACACTTCCGGTAATGAAAAGATACACTTGGTGATGAAGCGTCTGGTGATAGAATGTATATTAAAAGTACGCCACGCACTTACATGCTGCCAATTTTTAATACAACACCCCAGCACTGTAGATAAACGGGCCTGTTGCGTGTAGGTGTGGATCATGCTGTAATTGCGATGTGGGTGAAAGTGAGAGGACATGCCGCCGTGAACATAATTATATACATATTCGTAACAAAGGGGTCCTTTGTATATATTTTTTTCAGTCCCAAAATATCAGACTTAATATAGCAGTAAAGAAACTGTGGTGTAGTTTTAACCGGACATAAGGCTGGTAGGTACAGGGTTCGCAGCCCGGTACCGGCTCCCACCCAGAGCGAGGTTTAATGACTCAGTGGGTAGGTGTAATACCACTACACCCTCTCCTCTCTCACTAACCACTAACAATTAACATCTACCCCTACCATGGACAGACAGCCCATACAGCGGAGGTGTGTGTCCAGGACAGCGAGCTTAAACCTTAATTGGATATAAGCACGAAAATAAGTTGAAATGAATGAAATGTAGTTTTCATTCATTTCCTCTTAAGCTGAATTTAGTGCTAATATTCAATTAATGTTCAAGCACGCAGTCGTGGACACACACCTCGGATACCTGGGATGTTTGTCCATTACTGGGGTTAATAGTTGTTAGTGAGAAAGAAGTCGCTGTTTTGACCCTACATCTACTCAGAGAGCCGTTAAAATTCCTTTTGGAAGTGCTTATTATCTTTAAGACTAACATTTGTATCACTGTGTCACCAAGACTGGTGTGTAGTTGAAACATCAATGGACATATTAAAGAGAGAGGGCCTATCTCACCTCACACGTTTTGTCAAGTGGGCTAAATCTGGATTACAGAATTGTGTTTAGAGGTACCTGTTCAATATATCATATATACATAACAAACAAAATTACTAGTAGTAGTAAGTTTTATATAAATAATTTTAAACTAAGAAGTACCTTGGTATTACACTGACCAAATGTATAATCTGGCATAAAAAAATACAACAAACAAACAAAATGTGAGCTTATTCTGAATAACCCATAAGGCTTGAGTTTCCCAATTTTCACGTGTCATGATTCACTTTTCACCGTTCACGCTTTAACAGAACGAACAAGTCATTTTCAAAGTGCAGGCCCCATAGGCGTTCACGTGTCACTTTACACCTTCATGTCATGGGTCACGCGTGAATAAAGAAACGAACATGCTCGGGGTTTTTTTTGGTTTTTTGTTGTGGGTGTTTTGGGGTTTGTTTTGGGGGGAGGGGGTTTGTCAAGTACTGTGACGGTACATGCTCTTAATTTCTTTTCGCCTGTGGCGTTATTAATTGTTTTAGAAGGCCGTGTGCAGTTCCAAATCCATTTAGCTAGGTGGGCAACTTGTTACGTAATACTTCTGCGCGATGGTCGTCTAATACACACCCAGGTGCGGAGCCATGTGGCCAGTAGTTACGTAATACCTCTGCGAGTGCGGTTTTTACTACCGTGATTTGGCGACGATGGCGTCAGTAAGTCTGGCGATCAAAGAGAAAAATGCGTCTCTGGGAGAGGTGGAATATCAGATGATAGGGGGAGCACCGCCTTGTACCCCCAGGCGATATTCTGATTTTTATAATAAATAGCTAGAATTTTAGAGTTATGGGGAGAAGCAAAAAGGAGAACGAAATAGGAAGGCGTCCAGGGGGAACGTTAGTCCGTTTGGACTTTGGTAAATATCATTTCTGCTCTGTTGTATAACCTTGATGTGATTGATGTGACTTTTAAATATTTTAATACTGTATTATACCAATATTCTTTAGACAGTGTCTCGGTCATCTGACGAAGTAAATCGTAGACTTTTTGTTCTAACATTATATGAGTATTTGGTAATATAAAGCTTAGCCAGTCATCCTAGAAGACTGTGACGGTACATGCTCTTAACTTCTTTTCGCCTGTGGCGATATTAATTGTTTTAGAAGGCCGTGTGCAGTTCCAAAATGCACTTAGCCCAGATGGGCGATTTGTTACGTAATACTTCTGCGCGATGGTTGTCTAATATACACCTAGCCGAGGTGCGGAGCCATGTGGCCAGTAGTTACGTAATACCTCTGCGAGTGCGGTTTTTACAACCGTGATTTGGCGACGATGGCGTCAGTAAGTCTGGCGATCAAAGAGAAAAATGCGTTTCTGGGAGAGGTGGTATATCAGATGATAGGTGGAGGACCGCCTTGTACCCCCAGGCAATATTCTGATTTTTGTCATAAATAGCTAGAATTTTAGAGTTAGGAGGAGAACGAAAAAGGACGGCTCCCAGGGAACGTAGTCCGTTGGACTTTGGTAAATATTTTTATTTCTGCTCTGTTGTATAACCTTGATGTGATTGATGTGACTTTAAATATTTTAATACTGTATTATACCAATATTCTTTAGACAGTGTCTCGGTCATCTGACGAAGTAAATCGTAGACTTTTTGTTCTAACATTATATGAGTATTTGGTAATATAAAGCTTAGCCAGTCATCCTAGAAGACCTAGGTAAACTGTAGGTTATTGTCTTTATTGTGATAGGTACCAGTATTAATTCTGTGTTACAAGGTTACTGAATGAGTAGTTAAGGGTTAATTAAAAATTAACCAGTTAGGAATAGAGTGGCAATTCCTTTATTAATTAACTTCTCCTAGAAGCGTTTCTCAATTATCACACGTGTGGGTGTTGTGTCACGGTGAAGTGATTCGCATATTGTGTAAACGAGACACCTAGAGATTAACTAATTAAGTGATCAGTTCTGGGTTGTTATTATTGTTGTTATTAATTAACTACTACGGCTGTACATTTGTCAGCGTAGGTTAATACAGATTCCAAAGTGTATTGTGTTTTTGTTGTGTTTTCTAGTGAACTAACCGTGCTATAATAATATATACTTTATATAAGATCGTATCTCTGACCATACCTAGACGAGCCAAAGCGGTTTTGAACTGCCCGTTACAGAAAGATCTAATAGATATACAGTTCGGAGAGATATTTGGATAATCGTGTTTTATTCAGTTACGGGAATTATAAAAATCCCCGTGACAAGTACAATTACACTAGATTTGTAAATATTCATTTTAAAAACATTTTATCCTTGTTTGGCAAAAATAGCTTTGTAGTTGCAAAATGAACCTACATAGTGCAAAAACTATTACATTATGTTGAAAATGTAGTTTCTACCTGCATGGATTTTGGATACATTTTACAAAAATCTATGATTGATGTTAGGTTGCTAACTGGTTGGAAATGATATGATATCATTCGATTATGGTATGGTAAGATATGGTATGGTATGACATATGGTATGGAAATTATGGTATGGTAATTATGGTATGGTGACAAATGAACTCAAGTCTTACGTGAACTTGGTGGAAACCGTCTTGCAAGTGAATTGGGAAACGTTAATCATGACACGTGAAAAGTGAACTTCTAATACAGTAACAAGAAAGTCATGACTATATGAATAAGCCCTGGTGTTATTTTGGATGGCTTGTTCCCGTGATAAGAAGGGAACAAGGTCAAAGTCTTTCTTAATAAATAATTTCACTTTATTCTGAGACAACCGAGAATCGACGATTAAAACGTGTAAGGACAGTCATTCAATAACGTGTTCTTGTCTAGTCATAAATTCATTTCGGTGTTTTCAAAAATCATGTATTTAGTTTCAAAGTAATAACCCTCAGGATCTAATCATTCATGCAACATTTTTACTTTTAAGATATAACGTATGAGATGCTCCGAGCCTAAATACACTATACCCCAAATACATTACACAAGCCCGGTGGATTTCATTTAGGACGTTAACTTTCACGATATAACGCATGAGATGTTCTCAGCCTAAATACACTATACCCCAAATACATTACACAGGGTGGATTTCATTTAGGATCTACTGGGCATAGTAATATCACTGAATTTGAAACATTTAATGTAGTGAGTGTACTACATGTACATATAAAACATTATTCAAGAATAAATTGTAGTAATATTATTTATTGCGACTCAAATCCTATGTATATTTAATAGGTGTCAGTACAGTAATAGTTACATTATCATTTTCTCTGGAATCGCCGTGCGGGGAACAATTATGAGAACGTAGACAAATGGCCCCACAGACACACACATTATGATGACAGCAGTTCCACTTATCCGGAGGAGTTAAAAATAAATGGCAATATTTCGCGTCTTAACTGTGACACATGATTTAAAGTGTAGGGAGGAATAACGCTGTTCCTGCTCCTGCGATATAAACTATTATTTTGCCATTAGCACCTAGGCTTTTACGTGCCATTTCCCGCAAACATGTACTTATTACGACCTTGAATAAACATACTGGTAGCCGTCTTCGGCTGGGGACCTAAACTGGCAAAGGGTTCACCAACTGGTCTTTATTTTGATTATCCTCGAAGGACCGGCCTCGGTGGTGTCGTGGTTAAGCCATCGGACATAAGGCTGGTAGGTACAGGGTTCGTAGCCCGGTACCGGCTCCAACCCAGAGCGAGTTTTAACGACTCAGTGGGTAGGTGTAAGACCACTACACTCTCTCAACTAACACACTTTCCTGGACATAGCCCAGATAACTGAGGTATGTATCCAGAACAGCGTGCTTGAACCTTAATTGGATATAAGTTGAAATTAAGTGTCCTCGAAGTCTTGACCATAGGGGATATACGGATTTTTGATAGTAACAAAAGTTGCTAATACCAAAGTTATAGCACAGTTTTGGGCACACGATAAAGCTGTCTGTACCGGGTTATTTTAGGACATGAATGAATTATGCACCGGCCTTGGTGGAGCAGTGGTTAAGCTATCGGACTACAGGTAGGTACATGATTCGCAGCCCGGTACCGGCTCCAACCCAGAGGAGTTCTTAAGGGATCAATGGGTAAATGTAAGGTCACTACACCCTCTTCTCTCTGACTAACCAACTTACAACTAACCCACTGTCCTGGACAGACAGCCCAGACAGCTGAGGTGTATGCCCAGGACAGCGTGCTTGAACCATAATCGGATAGAAGCACGAAAATATGTTGAAATGAAATTAATTAGATCTCCGTGAGAAAAAAGCAACTTCTGCTACATAAGCTACATTTTATTTATGGATAGCAAAATGGGCTATTATATAGCAATTAAGAACCAATTCCAACAAACATGATACTCCCAGTACCACTACTTGTTTGTTTAGTGAAGAAGAAAAAAAAGGTCATTGATCGGTATGCAAAATAAATTAGTATCAGCAGTGATTTTACTTACATTTGTACTGATCAATCATTCGTGTTGACAGAAACATAAAATATTGACCAGACACTAATTTACCAAATTCATCACGTACAGATATCGTGTTAGTAGAAAATGTATAGAAACCCAAGCCGATGACAGAATAACATGCTCGAATATAGCTCGACTAGATATAGATCCATGATTCTGTGTACTTTAGCCAGCCAAGTCAACCAAATTAAAAGGAGTCTGATAGAAATTATTTCTGCTATGCCCGCGACAGAATACCATTGCATATTCAGCAGATGAACGCATCACCTTCTTTGATGTAGAGTCTGTAGGAATTAAACTCTTCTGATGCCTTCGAGGGTTGACTGTAATTTTGGTTCTTATTTTCATTAAGAAATCACAAGAACACAGATATCCATCCAGCCGTGTTAAAGAGATTCAAATATATTAGCAGAGAAATTTCAGAGAAGCATTCGCTGCAATGTACTTTGTAGTACACGTGACACGAATAACAGTACACCAAAACATTGTTTTAAATGAAAGGCCGAAATGAAAAAAGCACAGGGTTCGGCATTGTTTGAAAACATATTTTATTGTACAAACAGGCTTTCAAGCAAGATTTTGTGAAAAATAAGGGCTTTTTTTAGGGCAAAATTCTTAAAAAATAAGGGCTATTTTTAGGACTTTTTAGACAAAAATAAGGACTGAAATTCAATAATCAATATAAAAGAAAAACATTCTGTACTCACCTCCAGGGAGAACATAAATACAAAAGCTAATTACCAACTCAGAAGATCATGCCAATGGTCATCAACAGCAATATTCAGCATATCAATACGACCAGATTAAAGTAATCTGATATGGTGCAAATCCATGCTGAATATGATGCTGATAACCACCAAGATGTCTTCTGAGAAATACATTAATTCAACATATTCATTATCTAAAAGTATACTAAGGCTAGATTTAATTAATTCCAACACTTATTTTATGTTGCATTTATCAAAAAAAATTGAAAATTTGAAAATTTAGGATTTTCACCAAAAAAATTTGGGCTTTTTAGGATTTTGAAGCTTTAATAAGGAATATTAGGGCTGCTGTCAAAAAATAAGGAAAATTAGGAAAATAAGGGCCCGCTTGCAAGCCTGTACAAAGAACAAAAGAATCGGGCACAGTGGGTGCGGGATATAGCTCAGTGGTAGACCTACAGCTCTTGCCTGAACTACAAAGGATTGTATGGTCGATTGCGATTGGTGGATTTGGGGAGGAGATTGTTGTGGTTGGGGTTGGAGGGAGGGGGGGGGGGGGGGGGGGGATTTTTTCCTTCTAATCTCAAGCAGTACCCCACGACTTGTACATGTAGTGTTCTTAGTGTCCTGTCTATGGTAAAGTCCATGTAAAGGATTCTTTGCAGATTTTTCACGAGAAGCTTAGGTAGCAGAGCATTTCCTCTCTCCCCCTCCCTCTTTCTGTCTTGACAGTGTTTAAATAGCAATGTTAGACACCAAATAGCTGTTGTTTAAAATGTGCAGAGTTGTCATTAAATAAATCTTACTTCCTTTCTTTTGAAAAGCACAGAAGGCCCTATTATAAATTTAATTAATACCTTTTTATACAATGTAAGATGGCCATAACATCAACAACTTAAACACCACAACTGGTAAAAAAGGATGTGGTATGTGCATTCCTGTCTGTGGGAAAGTGCATATAAATGATCCCTTGCTGTTAATGAAAAAATGTAGCAGTTTCTTCTGATGACTAAGATTCATATTTAACAAATGTTTGACATCCAATAGCTGATGATTAATTAATCAATGTGCTCCAGTGGTGTCGTTTTATAAAACTTAAACAACATAAAAAACAAAATTTACAAATAAATAGTACACACACCATTTATTTTGTAATAACATGTGTCCACATCAAGTGTGACTGTGAGACAGCGAGACTGCATAGGTCCAATCTACCAATTGAAAGCCATAAATACCGATTTGATTTCACAAACCATTAGTGAAATGAGCTCCGAATTCCAACCCCATACAGGAGGTCCACCCAATTTTGAATGTTTGTTATGCATCCATAACACACCCATCTCAGGTGGATTAATATATTTCTGGCCCTTCCAGCTGCTGGCATCTGTCAATGCCTATGATCCCAGTTTGTGGGTCATTAGTAAAGACAAAAATGTACACAATGATGTTATAAAGTTATTTATAACTGGTATGCTGCTTGAATAATTTTATGTTACTTTTTCTTTTTAATTTTAAATATTGACAGAAATCAGCAGTCATATGAGGTGATGCAAGCCAAGTGGCATGCCCTCCCCAATTCCCAACACCAATTTAACTTTTTTAAATACTGATATCTGGTCATATATTCAGTCATATATTCTAAACATAGTACAAACAATCTAAAAGAAGAGAATAATAGCAAATCCTCTTTTAAACCCCAAACAATGAAAACACCAGCCTCGTTATATTAAATCAGTTCATACATGAATAATTCTAGTGCATAAATAGTATACTGGGACGGAGGTCCACAGGCAATGTTTAAAATTCAGGTACTCACCACTCACATACTAAAATTAAATCATTTGGCATTATACATACAGTACTTGCATTAAAATATTCCTTTAAAACAACCCATTCAAGCTGTTTCACTATCAACAAAATAATATTACCTCACTCTAATCTGAACCTACCCACCCCAACCCCAACATCATCACTTACAGCAATTCTAGAATGAGCCCTAATAAACAAGACACATAATTTTGTTTAATGTTATGTTTTATTTATTGCCAGCTTCAAAAATAGCATCTACCAGATTTCCTGTCTTTCTTAAGCTGACCACAGCAGTGTTTCTGTCAATTCCCAACTGTTTCATCATTAAACTGATGTCACATTGGTTAAGTCCATCCTCATTGGCAGCTTGTTCACCAATCACCTGAAACACTGCCTTGGGTCTCACAAACTGCACAATATTGTCCTTATCCACCATCTTACCCTTGTGGATTACCTTGATCTTCTCCAGAGGAATCTTCACCTCAGAAGCAAGCACTTTAAAAATATCATCTCCTGACCAAGCTGTTTGCATTTTTATCAAATGTTTTTCTTTGTTAGCTTTGACAGTAACACAACAGCAATCAGAGTCTGGTTTGAGTTCTGGAACATCATGGTGGATTTCGTTATGGTAGAGATAGCCTGGCTTTCTTTCTGTTTCTTTAGACTGGTCTTCATACTCGGTATCTTGCTCTAGCTCTACACCGTCATCATCAAATATAGATTTGGAAAACTTATGTCGTCGGTTCTGTAAATTTTCATTCTTGCTGTCAATAGGTAGCACTGGCTTTGAACAGGTAATTTTATGTGTTGGCCAGTCCTTCCTTTGACAGTCACGAGAACTATAAATACAAAATATATTTTTAAAGTGCCACATTCAAAAATATAGTTTCATAAATTGCATAATACTGTAGATCCTGAAATTAAACAAACCATGCATTTACATTGTGTAAATGTGTAATTTAAGCCCTTGTAAGTTAACATGTAACAAGAATCACTTCATATAAAATTAATTAATATTCAGGCGCATGTGCAGTAATTATAGCAGAGGGGAATCTAAAGGCACAGTGGAAGCAGTAGACATTGGTGGGGGGCTGATTGAAGTCAAGGGTGCAAAGCAAAGTTTCTAGGGGGTTTGGGGATATGCTTCCCGTAAAGTTTTGAAAACCAGATGTCCTGAAATGCTATTTCCTGCATTCTACAAGTAAAAGCCCCCTATGTTGTTAACCAGTACCAACTCTACACGAAGAAACTCCGACATCACCACAAGAAAGTACAGATCAAGTTCGTTTTGCATATGGGCATCAGGTTTCTTCATGTATCGTTGGTACTGGTTACCAAAATGTACCATCAACGTCCCAAACTGCGTTCACCTAACGACAAAAACACGAATACGATATTTATGAAAATACTATTCTACATTTTTTCAGCTACAAGACTTGAAACAAAATAGATTGCAATCAGTTAACGTGAAAAATCATCAATGTGGACATAAAACAAATCCATTCTAGTAAACAGAAGTGAAGCATCCTCCAGTAAACACGAAAGAGTGCAACATTTCTAACTGCATTCAGGTGCATGCGTATGCAAAATTTATTGTACCGCATATGTGCGGTTCCTCATTTCCCATGTTTAAGGCCACTACATGAATAAATATAGGTTTCTTAACTATGCACAATCAATGAAAACTTTGTTTAAAAAAAAAAAATTAAGAAAATTCAGTTTGTTAAGCATTCTGGTCCGATCCACGTTTTACCAACACCCATCGCTAACACATTATGTCAATACGAATAGGCATTACATTCATACAAATGAATAGTTTGTAAAATATTATTTTTTAAATAAATTGATTCTTGATTAACACAATTTATGCACTCAAAATTATTTACAATTGTTATGAATGGATTATGAATGCTATTAACTACAGTAGAGGCACAAAAATGTAGCATACCTTTTGCAAATCAAATATAATAATTGAAAACAAATTCTAACAACAGGGGGCTTAAAAATCGTGAAAATGATTTGGCCTCATTGATATGGCACATGTGAGGTCATGTGACATGCATCAAATGTTAATTCATCTTCCTCCATTTTAAGCCAATTTCTACAAGTCATGTGGACCCGATGGAATCCATGACGTTTCGCCCCCAGCCAGTTCGCCCCCGGTCAGTTCGCCCCCAGTTTGACCTGTTCGCCCCATGTACCAGTTCGCCCCCAAGATGATTCGCCCCCAACTGTTTGCCTGTTCGCCCCCAAATATTTGTCAGTTCGCTCCCAACTTTTAGTTAGTTCGCCCCCAATTATTTGTTACTTTTAAACAATTATTGTACTGTTTCTTTAGAGGATGTTAAAGTGTGTCTGTGTGTGTGCGTTGTGTGCGTTTCTTTTCTTAAAGGGGAGGGGTTGTTGTCCTTCCACAATTTGGACTGATCATGACTCATGAGAATTGTAATACGGGGTTATATTTTTTTCAGATGTAATTAAACGTAGGGTGCCGAATAAGCATAGACACCGACATTTTTTTTTACAAATTCACAAACCACATCATCAACATTTATTAAAACATCCATTCCTGCCAGATATGATCTGTTTTAAGAAGAAAGAAATAAAACAATGGTTACATAACCTTGATGCCGATTATGCATCTTCAGCTAACACCTAAGAAGGCTTTGAACAGCAATTCGATATGGCCTCTTCTGGTGAGCATTATTCTACTTGAGGGATTATTGCGGGGGTTCTTTTGGCCACTAATTAGTAACCATAAAAACACTATGACTGATTACAGTTAACAGGTTAACGTGTGATAATGGCCATAAAAGCGCGTATGACCAGCCTAACCTGGCCTGTCATGACAGGTGTGCACTACAACAGCTTGTTCTGAATGTGCACGTAAAACCCTATGACCTGACCTGACCTGGCATTCGTATTCAACACAGAACAAACATGTATGGATATATCAAACAGAACTTTATTACACTCAGGCCGTTCCATGACCAATATAAAATTTCCATGACTTTCCAGGCCAGGAACATGACCTGAACTGATTGGGGGTGAACTGGTACCTTTATAGGGGCGACCTGGTTATGCACGTGGGGGCGAACTGACATCCTATTTGGGGGCGAACTGACTGGGGGCGAACAGACCTGGGGGCGAATTGACTGGGGGCGAACTGGCTCGGGGGCGAAACGTCTGGTACCCAACCCGATGTCAGTAATTTTAAGAAATAAACAAAAAAGACTTAGTAAAATTAATGGTTTTAGGGGTTTCTAAAGTTTTTATTTTTATATACTTGTCTGAAATTTATTGCTGATGAAATTGTTCACAAACTGAAGAAAAACCTCACAAATGAACGACAATCTGACGAACCGAACCGTGCACGAAAAAACAAACTGAACGAAGTTGGAAGCATAACGCAGTTAGGGACGTTGACGATAACTTTAATGTCGTGACTGGACTCGAGAATAATCAAACTAAAGCTCTCTGGCATCAGATTTAGGACAAAAATTGTATTTTAGAAACAGTAGCTTGCGACCATTTGGTTGTCGACGATTGCCAAAACATTACATAAAGTTTCGTCTAGCCTTCCCGCTGGTGGTGACTAAGCTAACAACGAGCTGCTTCAACATTAAATTAATATAAGCACGTTAATTCCTAACAGTCATTTGTGGGAATACATGTATACTACTGCTTATTTACGAGACTAAAAATAGTACAGTATGTATTTTCTGGATCAACATATTTGATAAAAACATGAACTTGGCAGACGACGAATTAACCTTCAAATCAAAGTTCATCTGCTCGGACGACAGTTTCGCCTCGATTAGATTTTGTCGTCAGTAACTGTGTGTTTTAATGTAACATATACAACAACAAAGTTATGCCTACCAATATACTGCATTATGACACTGTACACATCGCTTCATAATGCGGCTGCCTTGACCACAACTTTGACAACACTTTTTTTGGCATATTTCCTCTGGAAACTTCCGCCATTTCGTGTTTTTTAGTCACCAAAGAACAGGGGAGACTACCCAAACATAAGTTCAGTCACTGTAGATATTTTGGCCACGTTAAAGCAGCAATCAAATTTCCACATCCTAACTTAATTTAAATGTTATTGTAGGCCTGTAGGAACCACAGGTATCCCCAGACAATAACATCAGATATGTTATACTTACGTTATATAATAATACTCTTTATGTATGTAACTATAGTATATATGTACTAGGAGTTTCTGTTTAGGGGTAGGGGGTCTATCTGTGGTAGGAACCAGGAGAAGTCGGAGGCCTGTGCCCCACCCCATGAGGATACAAAGGTACGTGGAGTTTTTTGTTTTTTTGTATTATGCTATACAAACAAACATAAAATAGGGCCTGTGCACCCACACTAAAATCTGCGCCCACTTTACTAAGTTTAGTGAATGCGCCGCAAAATGTATACACAAACTAAGCCATTGCATTTTCACATTTAAATAACGCAAATTACTTACACAAACTGAGGCGTCTCTAAATTTGTCATGGAAAGCTATTACCGGCATCGGTGGCGTAGTGGTTATGTCATCGGCCTACAGGCTGGTAGGTACAGGGTTCGCAGCCCGGTATCGGCTCCAACCCAGACCGATTTCTTAAGGGCTCAATGGGTGGTGTAAGGCCACTACACCCTTTTCTCTCTCACTAACTACTAACCATCTAACAACTAACCTACTGTCCTGGACAGACAGCACAGATAGCTGAGGTGTGTGCCCAGGACAGCGTGCTTGAACCTTAATTGGATATCAGCATGAAAATAAGTTGAAATGACATGAAATGAAAGGAAAGCTACTCCGAACATTTTCTTTCGCTCGTTAGATACATTTTAAAACAACTCGTTGTGAGATAAATGGTATGTAACGGACACGAATGTATTATTATTCTCTATATTCATAACCGTTAAATCCTGGGAAATGCAGATTTTTTCCATTTCAAGACTATATGTCAGAATTACCAAATGTTTGACATCCAATAACCGATGTCATATATCGATGTGCTCTAGTGGTGTCGTTAAACAAAATAAACTATATCATCCAAATATGTCACGGGTCAATCGGTCACATCACTGTCTTGAGATTTTATAGATTCTAGGACAATCAACAACACACTGGGTGAACATTAATTAATGTTTGTTTTGTTTTAACAACACCACTAGAGTACATTGATTTATTAATCATCGGCTATTCGATGTCAAACATTTCATAATTCTGACAAGTAGTCTTCAGAGGAAACCCGCTATATTTTCCCATTACTTGCCAGGTATGTTTTATATGCACCATCCCACAGACAGGATAGCACATACCATGGTCTTTGATATACTTACTAGTTGTAACGCACTGGCTGGAACTAGAAATAGGTCAATGGGTCCAACGGCTCCACTAGAGCACACTGATTTATTTATCACCGGCATCTGTCTGTCAAATAGTGGTTCACTCCCATAAGACAGACATGCCATTTGATAGACAAAACTCTTTATTGGGTTATGTAATGTATCCTGTACACCCCTGACTGCGTTAATGGTATTGCTCCAATCTGCTCAGCAAGCTATGCTGCAGTGCAACAGCAGTCTTAATTAATGAGCTGATTTCATGCAAACAACAGCGAGAGCTTAATTGTAATCTGGTAAATGCAATTAATAAATGTAAAGATACAGTGCTTGGTGGATTTTCCACTGCAATATCTCCATTCAATTCATTTCACTTCAGATTGACAATGTTTTGTTTTTATATCAATGATTACCGCACAGTTATGACAGTACCTATTTAAAAAAATTGTTATATCTACCAATTCCACACAGGCAACTAGGAGAAGTTAATTGTAATCTGCTAAACAGAATTAACAAATGTAAAGATACTGTGTTTTATGATGTCCGTGTTTTTAGAGTTTAGCAACATCCGTATACAATTCATTTCACTTCAGATAGACATTGTTTGTATATCAATGAGTATTATGTCTCTGACGACCAATGTCTTGTATTTCATTGACCATACATTTAAACCATAGCTAAGCACAGAGATAACATAAAAGTTCTTATATATTAACTGCATGTAGCTACCAAAAACAGTCATTCAATCATTCCAATTCTTGTTACGATGAAGCAGGACGTATGTTCATGCTCTCTGGGGTTACCCCCCCCCCCCCCCCACCTGGGGGGACTCATAACAACGTATGGAGTGTTATTGGAGTACCGCGTCGCGTACACCGGGTCACGGGCAACCGTGTCTTTGGTGTACGGCGACCCGGTAAAGAAACCAACTAGGAGGAGAAGGAGGAGGAAGACGGACGCGCCAGGGGCGGACCGGGGGAGGTCAAAACCGGTAGCTCAACTACCGGCGGCGACTTTTCCCGTTGTACCCCCCAAGCCCAAGTCAACACCAGTGAGGCCAGCTGTTCCAGCTTTGCAGGATCCAGTCGACGACTCGCCAGTGGCGGACACGGTCCTTAACCAGGCCCAGATGGAATCGCCACCATCAACTCCGACTACTTCAACCCCCGGGATTCCAGCGATGCCACCCCCACCCAGGAAGAGTGGAGCTGTAGAATCCCAGGCCCGTCTTGTACTCGTTGGAAAACGAAAGGCAAGGCGATGGTGTCACCAGGCGACCAATCAGCCAAGCCAAGTCCGCCGACACAACCGCCCCCACCTATTTCATCTCCAGTGAATGACGACCAGCCTTCTGAACAACCTTGGTCACTGCAGGCCGGCAAGCTACCAACACGCTACTCGAGGCTGGTGAAGACTAACATTGGGGATGTCCGTCAGCTCCTTTGTGGACCGACTCCGGAGTCTTATCAACCTCTGCCATGAACTGAAGGAGAGTTCTCGGTGCGTAGGATCACGATAAACGATGGGCGAGGGATCTGCCTTACCGTTCGCCGGAAGGGACTTTTCAACCAAGGGATGCTTCTCGATGAAATGGACAACCCGACCATCCACCGCGTCATCAAGACCGTTGCCGGGGAAGATTACCGTCCAATCACCGAGAGCATCGCCAAGTCCGCAAACCGGTACGCCCTCGCCCATCTGGACTCGTCCCTATTCATCGCCTCTCCTTGACGACATCCCCGCTAACAACCTTTCCTAGGACAGGTAACAACCTCTTTTTTTGGGCTAGTTAGACTTTACACGTTTTGGAAGCAATTCAAAATTCTTATGTTTATTTTTTTATAAGTAGTCTAACGCATTTTATTTTGGCGCCCGTTCAATTGCTCAAAATCACCTTAAAAACCTTTTGGCTGAGCAGTCTTAACTATTTTGGGTTAAATTTTAGAGTCCGGACATGTTTTGGATGCAGTTACTCTTTGTAGACTTAGGTAAAATACAGGCTTCACCGAGGAATCGAAATTCAGCCAATCAGAGCACGGCTCCCACTCGGTGTACTTCAAGTTTACGAAGTGTCTGCTATTTGGTCCGCGCTCGCGTTGACCTTACTAAATGGCTTTTTTCCAAATTCCGCCCACCTCCGAACGTGCTAAATTGAGACAGATAAACTTTGGAGCTGCCCCACCACCATGAAAGAGAGCGTATAAGCAGAATGAAAATAGAATCGTGAGATTGAAGGCGCAACTAAAACAGAAAACGCCCATTCAGTTCTTGGATGCCGTTGGACATCTGTTAAAATTAGTATAAATTGTGGAACAGACAGAAAATTGAATCGTGAGACATGTTAAAATGTGTATCCCGGGTATATGTATGTGTATAAATAAATCTAATTTTATATAATTTTGTTATGTGTTTTGTATTTAATTGTATCCGACTATTCCATTATTTACTACATGTATTATTCAAGGTAAACGGCAGGTAATTAGTAATGGGTCTTGTGTTGTTTTAACGCGTCTGCGTTATGGGACGTCTGTCTTATGGGAGGACACCCAAACGGTTGGTTCTTGTAACACAGGGGAACCGATGGCTTAACCACGACGTCAGCAACGCCGGTACGTTGGGTCAACTGGGTGTACAAGAAAGGGTTTGTTTTGTTTAACGACACCACTAGAACACATTGATTTATTAATCATCAGCTATGTCAGACATTTTATAATTTTGTGACACGTAGTCTTGAGAGCAGACCTACTACATTTTTAAATGTCATCCAAATTCTTGGACGCGCCAGTCAGTCACCTCAAGGCACTGCCTTGTGATTTTATGGACATTGGGACAACCAAAACATGCAAGATTTAAAGTTTGTTTTCTTTAACGACACCACTAGAGCATATTGATTTATTATTCATCGGTTGTTAGACATTTGGTAATTCTGACACGAAGTCTTCAGAAAAAGAAAAAAAACTCTACAATTTTTCATTAGGAGCAAGAGATCGTTTCTTTGCATTTTCCCACAGACAGGATAGCATGTACCAAGACCTTTCACATACCAATCGTGGAACACTGGTTGGAACGGGGTAAAAAAAAAAGTCAATTGATCCACCGGAAAGGTTTGATCCTAAGACACAAGCACCCCAGACAAGCGCACTACCGTCCGAGCTCGATCCCATCTTTGGGTGTACTAGAATGAAAGAAAGAAAGACATGTTTTATTTAACGACGCACTCAACACATTTTGTTTCTGTTATATGGCGTCAGACATATGGTTAAGGATCACACAGATATTGAGAGAGGAAACCCGCTGTCGCCACTTCGTGGGCTACTCTTTTCGATTAGCAGCAAGGGGTCTTTTATATGCACCATCCCACAGACAGGGTAGTACATACCACGGTCTTTAAAAGAATGAATGAATGAATGAATGTTTAACGACACCCCAGCACGAAAAATACATCGGCTATTGGGTGTCAAACTATGGTAAATGCAAATAAATAAAGTGATGATCAACATCAATATAAAATTCAAGGTTTAAACAAAAACAGTGTAAAGAACTGTGCAAAAATGCAAATACAAATATCACAGAATTTTACGGACACCGAATTTTACTCTAAACTTCAATTTGTGCTGTATTGGCCATTCTCAAAGAGAATGTTACACCCCTGCACCACGGTGAGGTTACAGCACACGCAGGGGTCTTTAAAAGACCACGCACCCTTGAGTAATGTTTTAAAGGTAAATCTAAATGACCAAATCGTTAACCACAATCAAGACCATATATCTCCACAATGCAGTCGAATGGGCATCTGACAAAATAGGGATAACTGATTCTATGACCCATCTCATCTAATGCCTTGTCGTAAGAAGACTGCCACTCCCGAGAAGATCCTTTACTCGACAATAAATCTCTCTTGCGCCGCCACAAAGAAGACTGCCATTCACAGACTAGTTTACTGAATTAAAACTAGCACAGGACAGTTTAGCACAAATATATTTATTAAACATCGTTTGTCTACGTACCATCTTAGGGACGAAACCCGCTACATTTTTGTATTAGTACCAAGGGTTATTCTATATGCACAATGCCACAGACAGGATAACACGTACCACGGCCTTTGATATACCAGTCGTGGTGCACAGGCTGGAACAAGAAATACTCCCAATGGGTCTACCGACGGGGATTGATCCTAGACCGAACGCGCAGCAAGCAAGCGGGCTACGTCCCGACAGGACAGAGTTCACTGGAATAAATGTAGCTGTGATAACATGCACTCATGAATCATTGTCAAGAAGATGCATGGTTTTTTTTTTCTTTTCTATATAAATAGACGTAGCCCAGTGGTAAAGCTATCGCTTGATGCACGGTCGGTCTTCGATCGATCCCCGTTGGTAGGCCCATTTGGCTATTTCTCGTTCCAGCCAGTGCACCAGGACTGGTATATCAAAGGCCGTGGTATGTGCTATCCTGTCTGTGGGATGGTACATATACACGATCCATTGCTACTAATGGCAAAAATGTAGCGGGTTTCCTCTCTACGACTATATGTCAAAATTATCAAATGTTTGACATCCAATAGCCGATGATTAATAAATCAATGTGCTCTAGTGGTGTTGTTAAACAAAACAAACTTTATATCTAAATATAACTGTGATAACATGCACTCATGAATCATTGTCACGAAAATGTACGGATTTTGTTCTACTCTATATAATTAAAGGTGAAAATATGGCTTATGCGTCCCCCTCCCCCACACACATACTTGAGGCTATGACTCCTGCAAGAGATTGTGCCCCCTCCCCCATCCCCACTCCAGATATCATTCCAACGGACCTTAAAGGGACATTCCTGAGTTTGCTCCATTGTAAGATGTTTCCGACTAATAAAATATTTCTACGATTAAACTTACATATTAAATATATTTTCTTGTTTAGAATATCAGTGTCTGTATATTTAATGTGTTTCTGGTCGTCTTAATATTTCTAAGAAGCTCAAACTGGATTTTGTCTTCAAATAATTTCGTACGTACGAAAAAAACAATATTTTAGGAAATAAAAGGAAATTTAACCTAGTACAAATATTAAAACGATCAGAAACACGTTTAATATTTTATGCAGAAAAATATATTTGATATGTGATTACAATCGTTAAAAAGTCTCTTTTTCAATAACATCTTAAAAATTGCAGCAAACTCAGGAATGTCCCTTTAAATTGTTTCGCTGTGACAGGAAGGAGGGAACTACAGGGGTCTGTACCACAGTTAGTGAATATCCCTGTCAAAATACACACGCCACTGGGATATTGATCCACGCTCTCTACCTGATGGCCTTATTAATGTTTGACAAAGTCAGCGACTGTTTAATTATTTGTTTAATGGCACGTGTAGTACATTATCACATATACGGAGGCCAAAACTCTTCCGAAGTTCTCTGAAACATACTCATTATTTATTTTGTTTATTATAGTCTTGTCTTGTGATATTTCCCGACTCAAACAGTGCGCACGACTGGTTTATTAATTAAAGGTTGGATTTTTTTTTTTTTTTTTTTTTTTTTTTTTTTACCACATTCTACAAAATCTCACTCAAGTGTAAAATAAAAATGATGATTAAATGGATCCCGTTGATATATACATTATTTTATTGTATTTTAATGTGTAATACATGTATACTCGTTTCCATTCCCCTGATTTCAATTGGTAAATTGTGGTCATTATAATGATTATGCTAATTAAGCAAATTAAAACTGTCGAATTTATTTTTTTATTCATTTTTTTAAAATTAATTTTTATAAAACAAATAACACTTCAAAATATGGTTATGGACATAGGCCTATTATGCATTCTGGATTCTGACATGGTAAAAATTCTCACTAGTCCTGTTACTAAATTATTTGAACAGTATACTAGTATACCACTTTGATGTATTAGTTCCGGGTCAATGATTGGGGCTATTTTTTTTTTTTTGAAAAACCCACCCACAAACAACCCTTGACTATTGCTATAACTGAATAAAGGTTGTTTGGGCAGTATTTACCACGACCTTTGATGTATTAGTCCCGGGGCACTGACTGGGACCGCAAAACCTCCAGTCCACAGACGGCGATCGATCCTTCGACCCATCGCACCTCGAGAAAGCGCCCTACCACAATTCTACGTTTTGCTCTAAAAGCCTCTGGTTCTATACTAGTAGTTATTAGCCAGTATAAAATACTTTTGGCTATTACAGTGAGGTGGGTGGTTTTATAGCTAACTTGCAGATTAATTACAACTTTTGGCTTAAATCCTAACAAATATAACATGCATTTAAAGAAAAAGTTTAAAAAAATTATAAATATAAAAAATTGTCCTGTTGTTTGTAAGTAGCTCAAAATTAATTTTATACAAAACGAAAACGGTATGGATAGGCTACGTAACCTATATTAGAAAATAGTTTTGGCTCCTATAAATGCATGAAGGTTGTATTTTTCAAGTCTGGCTCTACAACTTTGACACGTGTCATATACAAAGGAGAACTGTTCAGTTTGAACCATGATGTGAATAATAAATTTATGTATACATGACGTTTATTACGCTGTGTGCTGTAGGAAATTCATGAAAAGTATTTGTGACATATTTTATTTAAAGAGTGAGAGCAAGCCCTTATATAGAATTGTTCTCAAACGAATTTGATTAAAGGGACATTCCTGAGTTTGCTGCACGTTTTAAGATGTTATCAACTAATAAAGACTTTTTAACGATTGTAATTACATATCAAATATATTTTTCTGCATAAAATATTAGTGGCTGTATATTAAACGTGATTCTGATCGTTCTAATATTTGTACTAGGTTAAATTTAATTTAATTTCCAAAAATAAAAAAATTTCGTACGTACGAAATTATTTGAAGACAAAATCCAGTTTGGGCTTCTTACAAATGTTAAGTCGACCAGAAACACATTGAATATACAAACACTGATATTCAAAACAAGAAAATAAATTTAATATGCAAGTTTAATCGTAGAAATATTTTATTAGTCAGAAACATCTTACAATGCAGCAAACTCAGGAATGTCCCTTTAAAAAAATGTATACAGTAGGCTAAATACGCGCCAGTGATACTTTACCATTATCACATTCCACAATGTCGGAGTGTGTAAAACAAATCGAAACTTTTTTTCAGTAATGATGAAAACCGCCTATGCATATTAGTGGTTGCTTGTGACATTTTCATCAGACTATAAGATTGTGCTATCACCAATAGGCTACTTTTAAAACATTGACAATTGTTTTAACATCACAGACGCGTGTGAAGAAGGACACTTGAGGATTCGAAACCCTTCCTACTCCAAGCGCAATTTTTTTTTTTTTTTTTTAATTTTTTTTTGGGACGGCATGACTCGACCACCCTAAAAACTTCGCTCGCCACAGTTAGCCCCCCCCCCCCCCACCACACACACACCTGCACAATTACCTATACACGTATTTTAGCGGGGGGGGGGGGGGGGGGTCTGGTCTGCGGCGACCATATATTGAAACCCTCACCCTGCACACGCGACTGAAGAAATACCTAAAACAAAATAAAAAAATCGACAATTTAAATAACTACTGTTTTTTGTGTGGTTTTTTTCAAGCAAGTGTGATTTATTATAGCTAGACTACAACCAATCTAACACGCTGGTAAGTGATATAAGATAAGAGAGAATTAAAGTACGTATCGCCATTACCTGAAGTCTGACAGATCGGTGTTTGCGATAGCTGGTGACCCTTCAGTTATGGTCAGTCATGAGTAGCCTCATGAGATCTTGTGTAAACAAAGCCCTCCTCGGGGCCAGTGGAAGCAGGTATTGCTTTGAAGTATGCCGAAAATCATCGCTTCGTTGAATATATCATATATGTGGTCTGATAAGACATATTTGAATAAAGTGGTCATTACATTTTGCGTGGCGCATTCCTTAGCCATCGATGGAAATTGCGAGTAATTAACTTGCGAACTACAGGTGCCTTAAAAATTAAATTCTATTATTATTTTATTTTATTATATTTTTTTGTTGGATTTAGGAGCTAAGCCTAGGGGAATGGGTACACGTGTATAAACTACATTTATCTTTCTATTTTTGTGGCTGACAAAATGTTTAAAACAGAACGAAGCCTACATACATGTTGCTGACTGTGTACCGTAGTGGTCGAATGAGAGAACATTAATATCGCCTGTCCCAGTTTTAGGAATGGACAGTGGTGATCACGTGACCTCCAAGTTCTCATTCATGGTATTTTTATATATAGCTGATGTGAGTGTGTGGGGTTTTGTTTACGTCAACTTTGTTAAGTCTGTTGAAAAAGCTGGACGTAACGAGTGGGGTCGTCGATGATGTTACCGCTACTCTGACTGGGATTGTACGGGTTTCTAGCGACACCTGACTGTGGAACGTGAAATGATTATAGCGGCTGTTCTCGCAAGATACGGACTGCAACAAGTGCCCGCGGCATTTATCTTCTGCTAAAAGTTCGTCACCATTCCCAAGTGGCAGAACATCCCATTGTTGTACGTAGGAAAATGGCAGACACGGATAACGTGGAAGAATGGAATTACAAAGCTCGCCAGGAGGAAGAGATGGAATTCTTTACAGAACTGGCTCTACATGAAACAGAAAGATGGATCCAGGTATATATTGTAAAATTTTAAGTGTTAAAAATAACCTGTCTGATTTCTGTTTATATTCAAAGTGTAAGAGTTTCACCCGTCCCCCCCATGTAATATAAGAAATATTTATTTTTTAAACATTATTTTCTTTTAACAGTTATATTTTTAAATAATTTAATTAGTGGTTAGGTTCAGGTTAGATGTTTCATTCAAGAATACCAACATAATGTTCCTATTTGAAGTATTTCATAATCCAATATATTACCATGCAAATTCAAGACATCAAAGGGTTATCTTTCCATTCAGAGTAGTGTTAAAGGAACAGACCCTAGTTTTTAAACACTAAAGCATATTTTTCACCTACACCCTAGTTTCAACCTGTAAAAATGAAGACTAATTTTGTTTAATTTACAAACCTGTAACAAATTTGGATACAACAGAGTGAAACAAAGGTCTGTTATGTTGAAATACCCTGAAAAATGGACTAAAACGCGACTCCATAACCGTAACTTCTCAGATGCACATGCGTTTTTTAAAATATGAAAAATTCATTTTGTGATACATGTATTAGAAACACCAGGATGACCAGAAACACTTCGGTTGTATGGAAATGGATAATGTAAACTAAACATTTTAGTGATCATAAACGTCTCTAATATTGAAAAACATGCCTTAGTGTTTAAAAATTAGGGTCTGTTCCTTTAAGCAATATTCAGTATGATCCATTTTTAATTAAACCAATTAACAGTCAGAATATTACAATATCAGTATTATAAAGAAATAAGTTACTTTGAAATTTTAGATATAGGCTTATTATATATAATTATGATTTAAAATTTCCTAAAATTCATGCTTTAAGATATTAATAAGTCAGAATGAATGAATGAATGAATGAATGAATGTTTAAGATACCCCAGCACAAAAATACACGTTGGCTATTGGGTGTCACAAATGGTACTCTGTCAATGAACTTTTAAAAATAAAACTCATTTAAAAAACAAACATTCCTGTCTACAAACCAATGGGTGGTAAATTAGTTTTATCATGCCTGGTTAGACAACATGTGCATATGTACAACAAGCCAAACATGTTTCAATGACTACAGTGAAGGCCCTTTAAATCGGACACATACAGGACCAAGTAAAAAGTCCGGTTTTAAAGGGTAACTTTATAATAAAGTAATGTTAAAACAGACAAACATTTTTTGCCAGATAACTTTACATATATTTTTATATCCAATTAAGGCTTTTTCAATTTGATAAAATTCTGCATTAAATACAAAGTATACAGTACAATAAATGTAAACCATGTATACAGTTCATAGTTCATAAAAAATTTTTTTTTAATTTTTTTTTATTATTCCCATTTTTATTGACCTGATATCCACACACAGATGTATACAGTACATATGATAAAAAGATCCACATGAAAAAACCCGAAGTAGCTAAAGAGATATTTAGCTACGATCAAATATATGTGACTCATAATCAGACATACATGTATGAAAAATTCAAAAGGAGTTTAAGGACATAATAAGTATCAAAATTTTTAATTAATAATTAAGTTAACCTTTAAAGAGTATTCAGTTTAGAGAGGTTCTACATGTACAGTGTTGTTCCTAGAAGTTTGGCAAGGCATGGTTGACTTAAAGGGAGAGTAAACTCAAACATGAGCCTTAGGTGTTAAAAAGATGCATACCCGGACCACCAACACATATTGACACTTTAACAAATGAAAAATGCATAATTTTAGAGTTAATAATTTTTTTTAGATTATTCCTGCTAACTGAGGGCAGCCATTTTCTTTTCTCTAGCTTGGGACGAATTGACGCCAGCTCAGACCATCTCCTGTATGCACAGTGTAAACAAAAGCAGTAATTTACGACAAGGCGCTTCTCTTTGATCAACCTGTCTCGTAAAACAACAAATGACGTGACAATATAATAAACTATTTTGCTAAATATATTTTAAGTTGCATTAATGGAACGAAATGGGATTATGGTATTTTGCTCTGTTAAATAATCCAAAGAAAAAATGTACACTATTTGGTCTATTGGTATGCTACGTTGGAGCAAAAACGACAACCCACGATACCCAAGTGTATCTTTACTTGCCAAACCGGCCTCGGTGGTGTCGTGGTTAGGCCATCGGTCTACAGGCCGGTACGTACTGGGTTCGGATCCCAGTCGAGGCATGGGATTTTTAAGCCAGATACCAACTCCAAACCCTGAGATAGTGCTCCGCAAGGCTCAGTGGGTAGGTGTAAACCACTTGCACTGACCAGTGATCCATAACTGGTTCAACAAAGGCCATGGTTTGTGCTATCCTGCCTGTGGGAAGTGCAACTAAAAGATCCCTTGCTGCTAATTGGAAAGAGTAGTCCATGTAGTGGCGACAGCGGGTTTCCTCTAAAAATCTGTGTGGTCCTTAACCATATGTTCTGATGCCATATAACCGTAAATAAAATGTGTTGAGTGCGTCGTTAAATAAAACATTTCTTTTTTTCTTTACTTGCCAACACAAAAATTATGTTAAATATATTTAATTGTATTGCTGAGTTATTCTCTTTCAAACATGAATTAACAATACCTGTATTTGTTACGCATGGTCGTCTAAATATTTCTGTGTAAACACTCATGGTATTTTAATCCCGACAGTTAGAAGATTTCAGTAATACCTGAATGCTTGCTTTCACATGAAAGTATAAATATACAGCATACCTTTAAGTTTAACGAATGTTTAACCTCTCACATACCTGTATATATAAAAGGTGATGTAACAAGATATTACATATGTATGTACATGTTTACTAGTAGGTCATCAAGTAATATGATACATGTACTACATGTTGATGAATATAATTATGTATGTAATGACACTCTTGTTAATTCAGTTGACACATTTCTTCTGAGTACGAACATTTTTCGCATACATGCTTAATGCAATTAACCTACTAGTTCTATAGCCATCTGTACAAGTTAACACATAACTGTCATATGAACGTGTAATTATACTGTTAATGGTTATATACAGTCAAACTCCATAAAACCGAACACTCAGTATAAAACTGGAAATCCCTAAAAACCCACCCACACTACCTTACCCACCATCTCCTGTCATACTGTCTCCTATCTCACCCTACCCACACTACCTTACCCACTGTCTCCTATCACCCCCCCCACACACACACACACACACACTACCTTACTCGCCCTCTCCTGTCATACTGTCTCCTATCTCACCCCACCCATACTACCTTACCCACCCTCTCCTGTCATACTGTCCATCTCACCCAACCCACACTACCTTACCCACCCTCTCCTGTCATACTGTCTATCTCACCCCACCCACACTACCTTACGCACCCTCTCCTGTTATACTGTCTCCTATCACCCCACCCACACTACCTTACCCACCCTCTCCTGTCATACTGTCTCCTATCATCCCACCCACACTACCTTACCCACCCTTTCCTGTCATACTGTCTCCTATCACCCCACCCACACTACCTTACCCACCCTCTCCTGTCATACTGTCTCCTATCTCATCCCACCCAAACTACCTTACCCACCCTCTCCTGTCATACTGTCTCCTATCACCCCACCCACACTACCTTACCCACCCTCTCCTGTCATACTGTCTCCTATCACCCCACCCACACTACCTTACCCACCCTCTCCTGTCATACTGTCACCTATCACCCCACCCACACTACCTTACCCACCCTTTCCTGTCATACTGTCTCCTATCTCATCCCACCCACACTACCGTACCCACCCTCTCCTGTCATACTGTCGCCTATCACCCCACCCACACTACCTTACCCACCCTCTCCTGTCATACTGTCTCCAATCTCACCCAACCCACACTAGCTTACCCACCCTCTCCTGTCATACTGTCTCCTATCACCCCACCCACACTACCTTGCCCACCCTCTCCTGTCATACTGTCTCCTATCTCACCCCACCCACACTACCTTACCCACCCTCTCCTGTCATACTGTCTCCTATCTCACCCCACACACACACCACCTTACCCACCCTCTCCTGTCAAGCTGTCTCCTATCTCAACCCACCCACACTACCTTACCCACCCTATCCTGTCATACCGTCTATCTCACCCCACCCACACTACCTTACGCACCCTCTCCTATCATACTGTCTCCTATCACCCCACCCACACTACCTTACCCACCCTCTCCTGTCAATCTGTCTCCTATCTCACCCCACCCACATTACCTTGCATACCCTCTCCTGTCATACTGGCTATCTCACCCCACCCACACTACCTTACCCACCATCTCCTGACATACTGTCTCCTATTTCACCCCACCCACACTGCCATACCCACCCTCTTCTGTCATACTGGCTATCTCACCCCACCCACACTACCTTACCCACCCTCTCCTGTCATACTATCTCACCCCACCCACACTACCCTACCCACCCTCTCCTGTCATACTGTCTCCTATCTCACCCCACCCACACTACCTTACTCACCCTCTCCTGTCATACTGTCTCCTATCTCACCCCACCCACACTACCTTACCCACCCTCTCCTGTCATACTGTCTCCTATCACCCCACCCACACTACCTTACCCACCCTCTCCTGTCATACTGTCTCACCCCACCCACACTACCCTACCCACCCTCTCCTGTCATACTGTCTCCTATCTCACCCCACCCACACTACCTTACTCACCCTCTCCTGTCATACTGTCTCCTATCTCACCCCACCCACACTACCTTACCCACCCTCTCCTGTCATACTGTCTCCTATCACCCCACCCACACTACCTTACCCACCCTCTCCTGTCATACTGTCTCCTATCACCCCACCCACACTACCTTACCCACCCTCTCCTGTCATACTGTCTCCTATCACCCCACCCACACTACCTTACCCACCCTCTCCTGTCATACTGTCACCTATCACCCCACCCACACTACCTTACCCACCCTTTCCTGTCATACTGTCTCCTATCTCATCCCACCCACACTACCGTACCCACCCTCTCCTGTCATACTGTCGCCTATCACCCCACCCACACTACCTTACCCACCCTCTCCTGTCATACTGTCTCCAATCTCACCCAACCCACACTAGCTTACCCACCCTCTCCTGTCATACTGTCTCCTATCACCCCACCCACACTACCTTGCCCACCCTCTCCTGTCATACTGTCTCCTATCTCACCCCACCCACACTACCTTACCCACCCTCTCCTGTCATACTGTCTCCTATCTCACCCCACACACACACCACCTTACCCACCCTCTCCTGTCAAGCTGTCTCCTATCTCAACCCACCCACACTACCTTACCCACCCTATCCTGTCATACCGTCTATCTCACCCCACCCACACTACCTTACGCACCCTCTCCTATCATACTGTCTCCTATCACCCCACCCACACTACCTTACCCACCCTCTCCTGTCAATCTGTCTCCTATCTCACCCCACCCACATTACCTTGCATACCCTCTCCTGTCATACTGGCTATCTCACCCCACCCACACTACCTTACCCACCATCTCCTGACATACTGTCTCCTATTTCACCCCACCCACACTGCCATACCCACCCTCTTCTGTCATACTGGCTATCTCACCCCACCCACACTACCTTACCCACCCTCTCCTGTCATACTATCTCACCCCACCCACACTACCCTACCCACCCTCTCCTGTCATACTGTCTCCTATCTCACCCCACCCACACTACCTTACTCACCCTCTCCTGTCATACTGTCTCCTATCTCACCCCACCCACACTACCTTACCCACCCTCTCCTGTCATACTGTCTCCTATCTCACCCCACCCACACTACTTTACCCACCCTCTCCTGTCACCAGGTAACATTTTGTTTATTAATGCATTGTGATTCACTATGCAAGCTTCAGAGATCGCTACACAATTTTCAAACATCAAACAGTGCCTGCTAATAAATTTTCAATTGACTAAAAATATTGCTAATCAAGATATGTTCCCTGATCACACACTCTACTACCCAGGGATCCTACATGGAGACCCGATGTCTGAGACCAGTGTTTTTATCGCGGTCCTACCTATTAACCAGTCACATGATCTCCAACCTTACATCACTATCTCGATCTTACCCACCCTCTCCTGACATACATTCTCCTATCTAATTACACCAACTCCTATTTTTACTGTCCACCTAACTTTGCCAAACAGTCATCTATTGTTTGCCAGTCACCTATACTTTTGTCAGATACCTGCTTGTGACAGTGTTTAACAGTACATGTACCCCAACACCTTTATACATGTATATTATACTAGCTGTTCTTTGCTAACAGCCACTTGTATGCTCTCTGCTAACACTAACATCCACATGCGTTTTACTAACAGCCACCTGCTCTTTGCTAACAGCCACATGTACATGACCAAACATTTGCCTACATTTGCTAAACAGCCACCAGCCACCTGTACTTCACCAAACAGCCACCTGTTCTTTGCCAAATGGCCATCAGCAACCTGTTCTTTGTTAAACAGCCACCTGCTATTTGCCAACAGCCACATGTTCTTTATCAAACAGCTACCTGCATGTGTCAACAACCACCTGTTATTTGCCAACAGCCACGTATTCTTTTTCAAAACAGACAACAGCCACCTGTTCTTTGTCAAATTAACAGCCACCTGCATGTGCCAACAGCCACCTGTTCTTTGCCAAACAGACAACAGCCACATACACTTTGTCAAACAGACAACAGCCACCTGTTCTTTGTCAAATTAACAGCCACCTGCATGTGCCAACAGCCACCTGTTCTTTGCCAAACAGACAACAGCCACATACACTTTGTCAAACAGACAACAGCCACCTGTTCTTTGTCAAATTAACAGCCACCTGCATGTGCCAACAGCCACCTGTTCTTTGCCAAACAGACAACAGCCACATACACTTTGTCAAACAGACAACAACCACCTGTTCTTTGTCAAACAGCTAACAGTCACCTGTTCTTTGTCAAACAGCTAACAGCCACCGGTTCTTTGTCAAACAGCTAACAGTCACCTGTTCTTTGTCCAACAGCTAACAGCCACCAGTTCTTTGTCCAACAGCTAACAGCCACCTGTTCTTTGTCAAACAACTAACAGCCACCTGTTCTTTGTCAAACAGCTAACAGTCACCTGTTCTTGTCAAACAGCTAACAGTCACCGGTTCTTTGTCAAACAGCTAACAGCCACCGGTTCTTTGTCAAACAGCTAACAGTCACCTGTTCTTTGTCAAACAGCTAACAGCTACCTGTTCTTTGTCAAACAGCTAACAGTCACTTGTTCTTTGTAAACAGCTAACAGCCACCGGTTCTTTGTCAAACAGCTAACAGTCACCTGTTCTTTGTCAAATTAACAGCCACCTGCATGTGCCAACAGCCACCTGTTCTTTGCCAAACAGACAACAGCCACATACACTTTGTCAAACAGACAACAACCACCTGTTCTTTGTCAAACAGCTAACAGTCACCTGTTCTTTGTCAAACAGCTAACAGCCACCGGTTCTTTGTCAAACAGCTAACAGTCACCTGTTCTTTGTCCAACAGCTAACAGCCACCAGTTCTTTGTTCAACAGCTAACAGCCACCTGTTCTTTGTCAAACAACTAACAGCCACCTGTTCTTTGTCAAACAGCTAACAGTCACCTGTTCTTGTCAAACAGCTAACAGTCACCGGTTCTTTGTCAAACAGCTAACAGCCACCGGTTCTTTGTCAAACAGCTAACAGTCACCTGTTCTTTGTCAAACAGCTAACAGCTACCTGTTCTTTGTCAAACAGCTAACAGTCACTTGTTCTTTGTAAACAGCTAACAGCCACCGGTTCTTTGTCAAACAGCTAACAGTCACCTGTTCTTTGTCAAACAGCTAACGGCCCGGTTCTTTGTCAAACAACTAACAGCCACCTGTTCTTTGTCAAACAGCTAACAGTCACCTGTTCTTTGTCTAACAGCTAACAGCCACTGGTTCTTTGTCAAACAGCTAACAGTCACCTGCAACATTTGACTTTTTTGTTTGTTCACTACTGACTAGCCATTAGGCATAGCAATAATAGTTATTTATTAGCCCAACATTGAATATCACTAGCCACGAGAGTGGGGCTACCATAATATAGAAGCCCTGCATAGTTGGGATTGGAAAAACAACCATCAATACTCTTGCCAACAAGCGCTTACTTTAAAAAAATTTAAGACAGCTGCTTATAAATCAAGCAATAGCTTACATACATGTTCATGTATATTTGCCAACGAGCCATCTACACTGTAGTGACTGTACTTCTGTACTTAATGGACAGTGAAAGTTTAGTTTTAGTTTGACCTGAATTCCTAAGTGACAATGAGCGCAGCCTTTTGTGACAATAGCAGCAGTTTATATTTCGAAAGGCTGGATTTCTGTCACTTCCAATAGTGACATCAACATGGCCACCACACAACAGAACAAACAATGGACTCAGAAGGTACACAGGTCCACATTTCGTCTACAGTGATTACATGTACATAAAACACAAAGAGAACTTGACCTTTGCTGACCACATTCCTCTGTGTTTGACTTGATATTTGTATATATGTAAACACCAAACTGTCTCCCTGATATTTACAATCAACTCAAAATATTAAGTAGATGTTTTTCATATTTTATACTGTTCAAATGGTCGTCCATGTTAATCTGTCATTGGGTTTTCCAATCCTAATTAGCACCCTATGAGTCTGACTGGTATATCAAATAACTACTGTGGTATGTGCTATCCTGTCTGTGAACAAATGCATACAGATCCCTTGCTGCTAAGGAAGTAGTATATTGGGTTTCTTCTGAAGACTGCATGCCTGAATTATCAAATGTTGAACATCCTATAGCTGATGATTAATTAATTAATGTGCTCTAGTGGTGTTGTTAAACAAAACAAAGTAGCTTTATTTTATGATGTCATTTTACTAGCCTCACAAATCAATGAATGTGATACAAACTGACCTTTAGTAAGCAGTAATCTGTCTTAAAAGGCCAACAATACTGTATTGATGCTATATTGGCTGGTTAACACAGGTTTGAAAGAAAGAAAGAAATGTTTTATTTAACGACGCACTCAACACATTTTATGGTATAATATCCACCCGGTCCCCTCCATTATTATTTTTAGTTAGGGTTAGGGGTTAGGGTTGGGATTGAGGTTAGGTTGGGGTTAAGGTTAGGGTTAGGGATGGGGGGGGACCGGGCGGATATTTTTCCGCCACTACATGGGCTACTCTTCCGATTAGCAGCAAGGGATCTTTTATTTGCACTTCCCACAGGCAGGATAGCACAAACCATGGCCTTTGTTGAACCAGTTATGGATCACTGGTCGGTGCAAGTGGTTTATACCTACCCATTGAGCCTTGCGGAGCACTCACTCAGGGTTTGGAGTCGGTATCTGGATTAAAAATCCCATGCCTCGACTGGGATCCGAACCCAGTACCTACCAGCCTGTAGACCGATGGCCTGCCACGACGCCACCGAGGCCAGTATACTGTATTGATGCTATATTGGCTGGTTAACACAGGTTTGAATGTATATGTTACTGTATACATACATACATGTTTGAATTAACTAGTCAGCCCATTAACAGAATGTGGTCTCTTAGGGCAGCTGGCTGCTTGCACAATACAGATAAAAATGCACCATGGACTATATGAAGGTGGAAAAAAAAAATGTTTTATTTAATGATGCCATCAACAGAGGTAATCAATTGAGCAGACGTACTGTAACTCTATTTATTTTAAATGAAATTTAAAAACCTGGGGCCATACCAAGCCTAAAAGAGCTAGAGAGTTATATATTGAAAAGAAAAGAAAAAGGCCTTTTCCAAAAAGTCGTATATATATATATATATATATATATTTATATAACTTTTAAACTAAAAGGAGCACTTTTTCATATTTCCCCTCTCCAGGTAAAAACTTAAAAGCAGTGGAATGTTTAGGATTCTGAGTACTCATGAACAGTTTGATTGGTACCACCATCTTCTATCACATCACATTCATTTAACATTAGGCACAAAAACCAGTCTAGCCAGCCATAGAATATTTGTTTCATTTCAACTTATTTCCGTCCTTATATCCAATTAAGGTTCAAGCACACTTTCCTGGGCACACACCTCAGCTATCTGGGCTGTCTAGTCCAGGACAGTAGGTTAGTTGTTAATTGTTAGTGGTTAGTGAGAGAGAAGGTGTATATATAGTGGCCTTACATTTACCGACTGAGTTGTTAAAACTCGCTCTGGGTGGAAGCTGCTACCAGGTTGCGAACCCTGTACCTACCAATCTTATATCTGATAGCTTAACCACGGCACCATTGAGGCCGGTACTGATAGCAATCACTCACCCTCCTGAACATGTCTCTGTTCTTGTAGTCAGACAGACGAAATTAGATTATACAAGGAGAGCCAGATCATGATACTAGGAAATGGCTCTGCCTCGTGATCAAACCGTGGAATACAAAAAAACATTAACGATTTTGTTTTAAAGGTTATCTTTTATCTGAAGAAGTCTAACAGAAGTGTGGTCATACAAGGAGAGCTAGATCTTGATATTAGGAAAGGCTTTGCCTTTGGATCAATCCACAACATACTAAAAAACCCACCTATTAACAATTTAAAGGTTATCTTTCATCTGAAGAAGTCTTAACAGAAGACATTAAGTTATATATAAGAGAACAAGATCTTTATATGTATCTAGGCTTTGGTAATCAATCCACAGCATACAAACACATTTGTGAATATTGTTTTAAAGGTTATCTCTGATCTGAAGAAGTCTAACACAAGAAGGTAGGTTATACAAGGAGAAGATCTTGATATAATCAATCCTTAACATGAAAACACGTTAAGTGAAGATTGTTTTAAAGGTTATCTCTGGTGGAAGTGATAAGCCTGAGTGCTCATCCAGACTTAACCTGCATGTTTACCTACAAGATAACGCGAGAACAATGTGTCTTGTCCAACCATGCAATTAATGTCCTCTGGAATGTTTTTATCAAACCTGTTTATAGCACGGCCATTTTTGCCTGGTGTATTGTGCTGGTGGGGTTTTTATTACTAGTGGTCTGCACTCACTACATTTACAAGTCATATAACGTGAGATCTGTACACCCACCTCCAGGCATAGGACGGGCAGTAATAATACATGTAGCTCAGTCTGTAGAGTGCTGGCCTAAGGCACCTGGATACAAAGTCCGAATTTCCTTGGTGAACCAATACAATGATTGCATTTTTTTCCCATTCCGACCAGTGCCCCGCGACATGTACATCAACGGCCATGGTACATGTATGTGGTTTTCCTTCTTTGGGAAAGTGTTTGTACAAGATCCGTTGTTAATGATGGAAAAATGAAGTGGGTTTCTACTGATGACTGTGTGTCAGAATTACCAGATGTTTGACATCCATCAGCTGATGATTAATTAATCATTGTGCTCTAGTGGTGTTATTAAACAAAACAGACTTTTTATGTGTCAAAATTACCAAATGTGTGACAGTCATTAATTAATCAATGTGCTTTAATGAAGTCATTAAGCAAAACAAACTTAACTTTTTTTTAAGGGCAATGGTATGTATATACTCTCCTGTCTATAGACAAGTACTATTTGGTTGGAATAGCCACTGAATTTGCTTCAGATGTCTTACAAGTATGTATGTTTTAACAGACATGTAGTCTAGCCTACATAGGACCAAACATATAGCCTAAATGATGAGAGGTGGCAATACAAAAACTGATAGGAAACGGTGACACATGGTCTTCTCCACACAGGGGGCGGGACATAGTCCAGTGGTAAATGTAAAGAGCTTGCTTGATGTGCATTCGGTTTAGGATCGACCCCTGTCGGTGGCCCCATTCAGGGTTTTTCTGTCAGAGGATAAAACGGGTATGGCGCCATACCCAAATGTTTTTTGCATATATATTTTTTTTTAAGTTAACCTTTTGACAAAATTAATTACTCTTATCATTTTCTTAACCCTAACCCTAACCTTGACCCATTTTCTTTCTGGTGGAGGCCCCCTATACCCCCTGTTGAATGTGGTTTCATTTAATTCCATAGTGCCATACCCAAAAATGTCTTTCTGGCAGAAACACTGCCATTGGGCTATTTCTCATTCCAGCCAGTGCTCCACAATTGCTGTTACGAAGGTTGTGGTATGTACCATCCTGTCTGTGGAATAGTGCATATAAAAGATCCCTTGCTGCTGATTGACAAGAGTAGCCCATGAAGTGTGGTCCTTAACCACATGTCTGATGTCATATAACCATAAATAAAATGTGTTGAGTGCGTCGTTAAATAAATGTTCATTTCCTTCTTTCTCCACACAGCTACACAAAATGGACACATCTACATGTAAATTATCTAAAACTTGGTAAAAAGACAATTTTATATTTTATCATGGTGGCAACTGCTCCTAGTCCCTCTAGTTACGGCTCCACTACAAAGTTTACAGTTCATTTCAGTCTGTAAACAAGGCCAACACTGTTGTCGGAGAGTACAATGTAAATATATATACAATATCTTTTTTCCTAATTTATTAGATTCGTGTTTGTACAGGTTTTGTCAGAGCCACTGATAAACACAGCAGCTAGAGTATTAAACTGATGGCAGTGAACCCAGCCTGTCGGAGATTTCATAATTTGTTTGATTAATCGCCGGCTGACCATGTGACCCAGCAAGTCAATTTGTTTCAATTAACTTGGGACACGGATCAGTGAACATGAAAGCTATATTAACTCCAGTATTCTGGACAGGTGCTGGCCTGAGGCTGATCAACATGGTGGGGGTGCAGTATGCAGGTTTCAACAGCCACTTGTGTGTGCTCCGTTAAGTTTACCCAGGGCAAATGTCATCTGTAATTATATTAAAGTTCACACTTACCTACATACAACATGATTACAACCTGTTTCCTGCAGGTGATAACCCCATTACTATACAGGTGTAATTACTTTTACCTGGGTGTTGTAGAGGTAATTACATCTTCTAAACAAATTAATCAGTGTTAGATGGAAAAAGAAGTTTAAAAGTTTGGGTTTTTGGGGTTTTTTTTATTTAAAGACACCACTAAAGTACATTGATTTATTAATCATTGGTTATTGGATTTCAAACATTTGGTAATTTTGACATACAGTCTTAGAGAGTAAACAGTACATTTTCCCCATTAGTAGAAAGTGATCTTTTTATATGCATCATCCCACAGACAGGAGAGCACATACCATGGCCTTTGATATACCAGTCATGGTGCACTGGCTGGAACAAGAAATAGCCCAATGGGCCTACCAACAGGGATTGATCTCAGACTGACAGCAAATGAGGCAAGCGCTATACCACTGAGTTACGTCCGGCCCCTGTTAGATGGAAAGACAGGATTTAGCTTAGTGGTAGAACACTCGTGAATCTGAGGTGCTTTAGTTGTAGGATCAACCCCCCTTCCCCCCCCCCCCAATCACCTGACATACTGGAGTTTTCCCATCCCAATCAGTGTCCTACAAATGGTATATCAAAGGCTGTGGTATGTGTCTGTCTGGAAAAGTGCATATAAAAGATCCTTTGCTGCTATTGCTAATGGAAAATGTAACATGTTTCTTCTAAGACTATATATATCAGAAATGTTTGACTTGCAATTGTCAATTGTTAATTAACTAATCAATCAGTGTGCTCTAGTGGTGTTGTTAAACAAAACAAACTATATCATTGTTAGATGAAGCTTACTCGAAGTGCTGTAGGTCATGTGAGTGATTTTGCTGTGACCTCCATGGGGTTTGCCAGTTCCACCAGGTGCTGCTATGATAGGTACCGTATACATATCAAAGGTACCGTATATCAAAATGCTATTGTGTCTGTAGTTATATGATCCCCTCTGGAAAGGGGCGAGACGTAGCCCAGTGGTAAAGCGCTTGCTTGATGTGCAGTTGGTTTGGGATCGATCCCCATCGGTGGACCCATTGGGCTATTTCTCGCTCCAGCCAGTGCACCACGACTGGTACAGCAAAGGCCATGGTATGTGCTATCCTGTCTATTGGATGGTGCATATAAAAGATCCTTGCTGCTAATCGAAAAGAGTAGCCCATGAAGTGGCGACAGCAGGTTTCTTCCCTCAATATCTGTGTGGTCCTTAACCATATGTCCGACGCCATATAACCGTAAATAAAATGTATTGAGTGTGTCGTTAAATAAAACATTTCCTTTCTTCCTTCCTTCTGGAAAGAATTTTATTTGAGCTAATTTTCACATAAATATTATTTAGAGCATTTTGGTTGGAAATTATTAAAAAGTGGCTATAATTTAAACACAATTTAATTTTATTAGCTACATGCTAACTGTTGTAGCCATCTTGCATAAAAATTAGCAAATTGCTAATTTGACAATGGACAGGGTGAGCCCTGCATTGCTGCTAATTGATAAAAGTAGTCTGTCGGTATGTGCCAGCAAATGGGAGATAGTTTTCATGACTACCTGTGCAACCCACTGCCAGGTATTCATTTATTTCATTTCAACTTATTTTCGTTCTTATATCCAATTAAGGTTCAAGCACGTTGTCCTAGGCACACACCTCAGCTATCTGAGCTGTCTGTCTGGGACAGTGGGTTAGTTGTTAGTGGTTAGTGAAAGAGAAGAGGGTGTAGTGGTCTTAACCTACCCACTGAGTTGTTAAAACTTGCTCTGGTTGCGAGCCAGTACCGGGCTGTGAACCCAGTACCTACCTATGTCCGATGGCTTAACCACGACACCACCGAGTCTGGTGCCAGATATTCAGGTAGTTTGTAAATGGAACCTTTTTGCCCTTGGTCACATCCCTACAATACATGTATTTCCATTGTCAGCCTTTGAAGTTGTATGGTAATTAAGTCCAGTCTTGGTCAGTTAGCAATCTGTAATGGCTAACACCAGTAACAGATGGACACATTATTGTTATTAATGTTCCAATTATAGACGGTGACAGCTGTCTTTAGGCCCATCTTCAACAGCAGTAGTCTTTTCTACCCCAATCTGCACATTCCACCAGTAATTCATGTTACAGATGCAGACCCTACATGTAGTTTTACCCTATGGAAATGGAAACTAATTTTGGTTAATCTACAAATCTGTAATAAAATTAAATACAGTGAAACAAGAACTCGTGTGTTATTTTGAAACAAAGAAATATCCACTAAATATAGACTTAAATTTTGTCTCTATAACTTCTCATACCGGCCTCGGGGGCGTTGTTCGGTCATCGGTCTACAGGCTGGTAGGTACTGGGTTCAGATCCCAGTCGAGGCATGGGATTTTTAATCCAGATACCAACTCCAAACCCTGAGTGAGTGCTCCGCAAGGCTCAATGGGTAGGTGTAAACCACTTGCACCGACCAGTGATCCTTAACTGGTTCAACAAAGGCCATGGTTTGTGCTATCCTGCCTGTCGGAAGCGCAAATAAAATATCCCTTGCTGCTAATCGGAAAGAGTAGCCCATGTAGTGGCGACAGCGGGTTTCCTCTCAAAAATCTGTGTGGTCCTTAACCATATGTCTGATGCCATAAAACTGTAAATAAAATGTGTTGATTGCATCGTCAAATAAAACATTTCTTTCTTTCTTTCTTTCTATACCTTCTCAGAGGTACATGTACCTGTGTTTTTCCAATTATGGAAAATACATTTTGCTGTGTTACAAACATCAGCATTAGAGGAAACACTTGGATATACGGAAATGGATACTCTGAACAGTAAACTGTTAGTAAAGTCTATTTTTTAGATTATTAAAAAAAAAAATGAAACTAATACAAGTAGTGTAAAATATGTGATAGTGTTTAAAAACTAGGGTCTGTCATTTTAATAAAAGTTGAATTGTCAATTTATACTGCCATATTACCCCAGTAACGTATTCAATATAAGTAATATGGTACTAATTGGGTTGGTGGGGTTCTGTTAAAGAAATACTAGCACACTGTACATTCATAGAAACACTTATCTTGTCATCGATTATGTTGTGTATACCTACATACAGAGATCAGTTGTTTGGTGGAAAACATCATATTGTATTAAACTGACATGTCATCGTCACAGAAGTGGGTCAGAGTTTTCTGTCTTTTTCATTCTGCTCGGATGCTATTGCTAAATGTTTTGTCCATGACTCACTTGGTTCTGGAGACTGGTCATGAAAGAGATGAGCGTGTGATGGTATTTGACTTATTGTTTGAGTCCTCCGTTAATATCGGCACATCACAGTATAGTGCTCTAGGTCACACACACACCATGTATCTGGGCCCGGCCAGGGTGTGCATGCTTCACTGGGCAGAGTGGGCACCCACAGCTTTTAAACTATACCTACCACACTGGCCACAGGTATCTACCACATTGGCCACAGGTATCTACTACACTGTCCACAGGTATCTGCCATACTAGCCACAGGTATCTACCACACTGGCCACAGGGATCTACTACACTGGCCATAGATATATACCACACTGGCCACAGGTATCTACCACACTCGCCAAAGGTATCTACCACACTTGCCAAAGGTATCTACCACACTGGCCAAAGGTATCTACCACACTGGCCACAGGTATCTACCATTCTGGTCACAGGTATCTGCCACACTGGCTACAGGTATCTACCACACTGGCGGCTGGCCGCAGGTATCTACCACACTGGCCACAGGTATCTACAACACTGGCCACAGGTATCTACCGCACTGGCCACAGGTATCTACCACACTGGCCACAGGTATCTACCACACTGGCCACAGGTATCTACAACACTGGCCACAGGTATCTACAACACTGGCCACAGGTATCTACCACACTGGCCACAGATATCTACCACACTGGTCACAGATATCTACCACACTGGTCACAGGTATCTACCACGCTGGCCACAGGTATCTACAACACTGGCCACACGTATCTACCACACTGGCCACACGTATCTACCACACTGGCCACACGTATCTACCACACTGGCCACAGGTATCTACAACACTGGCCACACGTATGCTGGGACAGGAGCAGTGCCCTAAACTATACCTACCACACTGGCCACAGGTATCTACCACATTGGCCACAGGTATCTACTACACTGTCCACAGGTATCTGCCATACTAGCCACAGGTATCTACCACACTGGCCACAGGGATCTACTACACTGGCCATAGATATATACCACACTGGCCACAGGTATCTACCACACTCGCCAAAGGTATCTACCACACTTGCCAAAGGTATCTACCACACTGGCCAAAGGTATCTACCACACTGGCCACAGGTATCTACCATTCTGGTCACAGGTATCTGCCACACTGGCTACAGGTATCTACCACACTGGCGGCTGGCCGCAGGTATCTACCACACTGGCCACAGGTATCTACAACACTGGCCACAGGTATCTACCGCACTGGCCACAGGTATCTACCACACTGGCCACAGGTATCTACCACACTGGCCACAGGTATCTACAACACTGGCCACAGGTATCTACAACACTGGCCACAGGTATCTACCACACTGGCCACAGATATCTACCACACTGGTCACAGATATCTACCACACTGGTCACAGGTATCTACCATGCTGGCCACAGGTATCTACAACACTGGCCACACGTATCTACCACACTGGCCACACGTATCTACCACACTGGCCACACGTATCTACCACACTGGCCACAGGTATCTACAACACTGGCCACACGTATGCTGGGACAGGAGCAGTGCCCTAAACTCTGAAAATTATACATTGTTCTTCCCCCAGTTTAAAGGTTCATTTATATAATGACTCCCCCACCCCAATCAGTGGCATCTTCCAAAAAAAAAGGTTTGTTTGAAGACACCAGTAGAGCACTGATTAATTCATCATTGGCTATTAGATGTCAAACATTTGGTAATTTTGACATATAGGCTTAGAGAGGAAAGCTGATACATTTTGTTCCATTAGTAGCAAGAGATCTTTTATATGCACCATTCCATAGACACGATAGCACATACCACAACCTTTGATGTACCAGTCGTGGTGCACTGGCTGGAAAAAAAAATAGCCCAATATATAGGCCCACTGACAGGGATCGATCCCAAACCGACTGCGTATCAAGCGAGCACTTTACCATATATATGGCTAAGTTCCGCTCATCTGGCATCTTCAAAAGCATATGCATCCAATGCATATAACTACTCTATAGTCTGTTTGCATCAGAAAGGAACAGATGAATTGCTGTGTATCATTATGATTGTTTACGTAAATAAACCCTGAATAACAGAGTGCAAGAGTTTTGTGTACATGTATTTCATTGTCTTATTTTACTCAATGTTTAGAAGTTGAATGTGATCAAAACGTACTAAAATAATAAGACACTAACAAAGAATTAACACAAGTCTATACTGGCCCTTAATTAATTCTGTTGAGTGTAGTTACATGTAATTGTGCTGGGTGCAGATCAAATCTAATCCATTTATTCCAGCCTTCCCATACCACAAACTCTGAATTCATCTCTCTGCACCCATTGTTCTTTACATGCTGGACAATCAGTTTGAGTGATGTTGGTTTTCAAATGATTTCACAAACATGGCTGACAAACCTTGCCGATATTTCTTAGACACCTGTGAGATAGATCACAGTGTCTAAATGGACTGTATTGTCTTTCTGGATCCAGTGAAAGGCAGTTCCTTGTTGGCCCAGCATAGGGGTTAACATCTCTGACCTTTGTTTTCTTTATGTTATACACCAAAAAAGAAAATTGCAAATTTTTTTTTTTTTTTTTTTTTTTTTTTTCAATCTAATTTAATTTTACTTTACTTTACTTTACTTTACTTTACTTTACTTTACTTTACTTTACTTTACTTGTCTATCAAAGGCCGTGGTATGTACTACCCTGTCTATGGGGTGGTGCATATACATGTAAAAGATCCCTTGCTGCTAACTGAAAAGAGTAGCCCATGAAGTGGCGACAGCGGGTTTCTTCTCTCAATATCTGTGTGGTTCTTAACCATATATGTTTGATACCATATAACCCTAAATACAATGTGTCGTCATCAGTAGTAGCAGTAGTACGTAGTAGTATTTCTTTTTTTAAATTATTTTTTTTTTTTTTTTTTACATTATTTTATACTGTTACAGTACAAATAATGAAATGAAATGCAAATTAAAAATACTTGTAAGAGTCTCGGTGTGTATACATATATGTTTGCTTGTGTTGGATGGACACCACCTCTTTTGCACACGTCTCACACTGTTAAATTAATAGTCAGTTTTAAATGACAAGAAGAAAAGAAAGAAGAAAGGTTTTATTTAATGATGATCTCGACACATTTTTATTTATGGTTATAATTGTGTATATTATGTCTAAGAATAATGAGAGAGGAAGCTGCTACCATGTCAGGGTATACTCTTTTCGATTAGTAACAAAAGATCTTTTAAATGCAACGTCCAATAGACAGGATAGTACATACCACAACCTTAGGTAGACTAGTTGTGGAGCACTAGCTGGAAGAAGATATAGATCAATGGGCCCATCAACGTGGATTGATCATATATAAATACTGTTTGTTTTGTTTAACGACACCACTGGAGCATATTGATTTATCAATCATCGGCCATTGGATGTCAAACATTTGACAATTCTTACATATTATCTTAGAGAGAAAACCTGCTACATTTTCCAATTAGTAGCAAGGGATCTTTTGTATGCACCATCCCACAGACAGGATAGCACATACCATGACCTTTGAAATACCAGTCATGGTGCACTGGCGATCTTATATTGATTGCATATTGGCTGAATGTGTTACCACCTGCCCCAACTGACATGAAGGACAGAAAATTGACAGTTGGTGTAAATAGAGAGGAAACCTGCCATCACACAGGGTACTCCTACCAAATAACATCAAATATGAAATAATCTTTTATAGACTTTTCCATAGACTCCTAGACAGCACATACCACATTGTTTTATGTATCAGTTTCAGTGGTTGGGAGGGGGGAAAGGGTCCACCTAGGGTGATCAATCCTATGTAACTTTATGGAGGGGTGGGATTTAGCTCAGTCAAATCTCTTGTGGAGACATTGAGTTCTTCCCATCCCAGTCAGTGCTTCGTCATTGGTATTTCAAAGATCATGGTATGTGTTGTTCTGTCTATTGTAAAGTGCATATTAAAGGTCCCTTGCTGATAATGAAAACCAGCTGGTTTCTTCTTTCAGAATTACCAAATACATGTATTTGACATCCTGTAGCTAATGATTAGCTAATGATTAATCAACCAATTTGCTCTAGTGGTGTCTTTAAACAAAACAAACTTTAATAACTTGAGCACTCTACCCGAAGCCACATCATCCCTTCCCATATTAGTGGTACCAAAATGTTATGTATATTCAGTGTTGAAAATTAGCAGTCGCCTGGTCGCCATAGGCAACCTTTATTGACTACAGGCGACTAAGAATTTAACATAGGTAATCTGTTGGGCGACCATCAATTTTAGGGTCTGACGAGTATGGTACTAGTTAAAAAAGAAACACACTGATACTGAATTGAATATGATAAAACATACTACAGATCTGGCAGCAGAAGACACAGAACATGTTCTATATTTTGACAGCGCCAACATAATGAATAAAGATAAATACATATAAAAACATATTAATTTATTAAGTTTTAAACCCATACAGTCTCAAAATATAACATTTTATTGGGGGTAAAAGTGCAGAGTAAATAAATTTTTTAAAAATCTTTACAAATGACAATCAAACTGCATGAGTTAATTTTTTATGATACTTGTTTTAAAGCAATTGATGGAACATCCAAGGTAATCTGAATGACAAAACTGTAATACGTGATCAGGGCTGTATCTCTGCACAAAGCAGAGTCGAATGGGCATTTGGCAAAATAGTGGATGTTTCCAATGATCTTTATCTAGTGCCTCGTCTACAGAAGAATAGCAACTCCCGAGGAAATCATTTGCTGGGGATTTCACCCCTCTTACATCGCCACAAAGTTTATTCCATCCCTCTTGCATTGCCACAAAGAGGACTGCCACTCCCAGACTAGTTTACTAAAATATGTGCAGGTCTACATTTAATATCTTTGTTATGTTTGTACTGCATTATCTTTTACCCTGTATTAAAAATGAGATTTAATATGTATAATTTAATGGTACTTTTTAAAGAAACATGTTTATTTATGCTGGGTTTCTTTTTTAATTTGTTTATTTGTATGGGTTTAAAATTTAATAACATGTTTTTATATGAAATTTAACTTTATTCATTATGAAGTTAAATGCCAATTCTTTAACACAAACACACTACCGTATATACGATGAGCACATGGTTATTATTCAACAAAAAGCACTGGTTTAGATTTTGGCTGTGCAGTTAAATTCCAATGTGATAATTGGAGTGCTAGTTGAATTTGAGAAGGGCCAGTAAGATTTTTCTTCAACTGGCCCTACTGGTGACCATGGGTTTCATGTTAATTTTCATACCTATACACTGTTTATAGTGGTGCAAAGAGTGGCCCCAGGGCACATAGGTTTTACATGTGTTAAATTGCCCATGTCTGTATAGTTTGGTGATAATGACAATGAAAATCTATCTACACATTTAGTGATGACCACAATATTGTCACTCAGCTGATTAACAATAAAGATAGGAAAACGGTACCAGTAAGTTCTATAAGGAGCTGTTCATAATGGTCTATTTTTATCTCACCTTTTACAAAGTATATGTATAGGTACATTGAAACCCCTCTAAACCAGACATCCACAAGACCAAGTAAAATGTCCAGTTATAAGAGATATCCAGTTTAAAGAGGTTATGTTATGTACCAATAGTTTTCATATCATTTCAACTGATTTTCATGCTTATATCCAATTAAGGTTCAAGCACACTGTCCTGGGCACACACCTCAGCTATCTGGGCTATGTGTCCTGGACAGTGGGTTAGTTGGTTAGTGGTTAGTAAGAGAGAAGAGGGTGTAGTGGTCTTACACCTACCCACTGAGCCTTTAAGAACTCCCTCTGGGTTGGAGCTGGTAACGGGCTGTGAACCCTATACCTCCCAGCCTGTAGTCTGATGGCTTAACCACTGTGTCACTGAGGCCGGTACCAATATTTAAAAAGAGACTATAAAAAAATGTCTGGTGTTTGAGGAAATTCTGCTTTATGGAGGGTCTGTTTTTAAAGGGTTTCACTATATTAGTTTTCTAGTGGTGGTGGGGTGTGAAACATGGTTTGTAGTTATATCTTTGAATAGTCATGCATTGAGGTGAACATCTAAAGATGTAAATACGTGTGACACAGAATACATTTATTGTAGCTAGGTGAGACATTTATTTCTGAGACATTCGATTTGTACGAGTGTACAAACTATTTGCTGGTGGTAGGGTGGGGAAGGAGATTAATGCCAGCATATCCCTTGCAAAATCAACATTAAAAAATGTATGTGTGTATATATATTTACATATATTGTGTATTAAGTTTGTTTTGTTTAATGACACACCATTAGAGCACATTGATTAATTAATCATCGGCTATTGGATGTCAAACATTTGGTAATTCTGACTCGTAGTCTTCAGAGGAAACCCACTAGATTCTTTCTAATGCAGAAAGGGATCTTTTATATACACTTTTCCACAGACAGGAAAACACATACCGCGACCTTTGACCAGTTGTGGTGCACTGGCTGCAACAACTAAAAACTCAATCAGTTGAAGGGATCCACTGAGGTGGTTCGATCCTGCGATGCAAACACCTCAAACGAGCACTTAACCGACTAAGCTAAATCTATATATATATATATATACGTGTACATGTATATGCATATATATGCTGTTAGTAAAAAGTTTAAAAGTTAGTTTTGTTTAACGACACCACTTGAGCACATTGATTTATTAATCATCGGCTATTCGATATCAAACATTTGGTCATTTTGTCATATAGTCTAAGAGATAAAACTCGGTACATTTTTTTCATTAGTAGCAAGGGATCTCTTATATGCACCATCCCACAGTCAGGACAGCACATGCCACTGTCTTTGATATACCATTCGTGGTGCACTGGCTGAACAAGAAATAGCCCAATGGGCCCACTGATGGGGATCGATCCCAGACAGACCGTGCATCAAGCGAGCGCTTTACCACTGGGCTACATCCCGCCCACATTAGTAAAAAGAGTACACTTAGTACATTTGTGACAGTTTTTAATCATTGTTCATGGTCACCCAATTGTGACTCTTTTTTTTTTTTAATGTCTATTCATTCGTCATTGATGATGACTTGCAGTCTTCACAAAGTGCTGATCAGATACAGTGGCTGTTCGGTTGACTGGTTCCTAATTACAGTGATGACATTCAAACTAAACATACCCACTCATTGAGAGAAAAACCAGCCTTCTCCTATAATTTTGAACAGATGTTCTACAGTGTAATTACTGTCATTATTCAAATGTCTGGATTCACCATGGCTACATGTGGACCAGATTCTTGTGGTGATGAGCAGATGAAAAGAAGATGAATGCGGAACTGCATCTTTGTGGGTTTTCTGTGTGTCGCCTGTAGAGTATATACTAGTATACATGTATGTACAGGGTATTTGAAAGGAAAGGAATGTTTGTTCAAAAACACCTGAGCACATTGTTTAAAAACGAGCTATTTGCACGGGCATAGGAAGCTATCAAAATGGTGGAGGGACACGCTCTCACACACACACACACACAATACACACACATGTAAATATATAAAAAACCCACACACTGCTGCTACAAAGTGGGGGGGGGGCACACACCCCTTGTACACACCCACACACCCACCCCCCTACTTCCTACACCAGTGATTTGGTATGTACCATATGGTTGTTTCTACACATGGAGGGCAGGACGTAGCTCAGTAGTAAAGCACTTGCTTGATCAGTCTAGAATCAATCCCCATTCGATGGGCCCATCGGGTTATTTCTCATTTCAGTCAGTGCACCACAACTGATATATCAAAGGCCATGGTATGTGCTATCCTGTGTGTGGGATGGTGCATATTAAAAATCCCTTGCTACTAATAGAAAAATGTAGTGGGTTTCCTCTCTAAGACTATATATGTCAAAAGTACCAAATGTTTGACATCCAATAAATCAATGTGCTTTAGTGGTGTCATTAAACACAACAAACTTTGAACTTTTTCAACACTTGGTCCATAGAGAAAAACCTGTTTCCTACAAAAAACTAAACAAAAAACTAGAAGAGTATTTTTTGTATGCCATAGCAGGCCAGTATATGTACCATTTCCTTTAATGTTCCATGTCTGGGGCACTGGATTAAGGGCTGTTGATTCTGCAACCCTAAGCACCTTAGATGATCCCTCTACCGATGGATAGACCTAGGACATATTTTAGAGGGGGCACCTCCTGGAAAGGGCATTTCAATAAAATTTGGAAAGAAAGAAAGAAAGAAGTGTTTTATTTAACGATGCACTCAACACATTTTATTTACGGTTATATGGCGTCAGACATATGGTTAAGGACCACACAGATTTTGGGCTACTCTTCCGATTGGCAGCAAGGGATCTTTTATTTGCGCTTCCCACAGGCAGGATAGCACAAACCATGGCCTTTGTTGAACCAGTTATGGATCACTGGTCAGTGCAAGTGGTTTACACCTACCCATTGAGCCTTGCGAAGCACTCACTCAGGGTTTGGAGTCGGTATCTGGATTAAAAATCCCATGCCTCGACTGGGATCCGAACCCAGTACCTACCAGCCTGTAGACCGATGGCCTGCCACGACGCCACCGAGGCCGGTATAAAATTTGGAAGTCATGAAATGAAAATTGTAAACAAATTGTTTTAAAAAGGGACACATTAATATTTTTAGGGGAGGGTCAGAACCTCCTAGTGCTTCCTTTTGGAACCACCCTTGCTATCACTGAGCAACATCCTGACCCTAGAATGTACTGCCTGATGCAGATTAGTGTTCATTTGTTGTGCATGACACACAAGTCAACTTACATATCTGAGCTAACCAAGGGCCACATGAAATGTCAGGTCAGGGCCTGGGAACTACCAGTATTTATTTTTTTATGGAGGTGACCTTCATCCTCATTGGTTGAACGCTCTCTAGAAAGAGAGATGCATTTATTATACATGCCCATTGAAAAGAAAAACTAGTGTAGAGAACATGCCATTAAAATATGTGTTTATTGGACATGCATATGGAATGTATATGCTTTTTTATATAAAAGACAAGGGCAGATCCAGGATTTTGTAAGGGGTGGGGGGTCACAAAATTCTAAAAAGGGCAATTTGACTTTGCAAATAAGCCGAGCCTCCAAAGTTAAAAAAATTTGTTTTGTTAACGACACCGCTAGAGCATATTGGTTAATTAATCATTGGCTATTGGATGTTAAACATTTGGTAATTCTGAAATAGTCTTAGAGAGGAAACCCTAAAATTTAGTCATCAGAGAAAACTCGCTATATTTTTCCATTGGTAGCAAGGGATCTTTTATATGCACTATCCCACAGACAGGGTAGGACATACCACAGCTTTTTATATACCAGTCGTGATGCACTGGCTACAATGAGAAATAGCCCAATGGGCCCACCAACAGGGATCAATTTTTAAACTGACTGCGTTATCAAGCAAGCACTTTATAACTGGGCTACATCCCACCCAGTCTCCAAAGAGGGGTTTTGGGCTATTTCTTGTCCCAGCCAGTGCATGACAACTGGTATATCAATGGCCGTGGTATGTACTACCCTGTTTGTGGGATAGTGCATATAAAAGATCTCTTGCTCGGAAAGAGTAGCCCATGAAGTGGCGACAGCGGGTTTCCTCTCTCAATATCTGTGTGGTCCTTAACCATATGTCTGATGCCATATAACCTTAAATAAAATGTGTTGAGTGCATCGTTAAATAAAACATGTCTTTCTTTCTTTTATCCCCAGTAAATTTTGAAATGATGCTCAGAGATACACTTTTAGGGCAGTTTAGGCTTGTATATTGTGGATGAAGAATTTTTAAAAATCCCTAAAAATTAATTAAAAAGGGAACATCAATTGGGTGGGGTGGATCACGAGTTCTCAGTAACCTCCCTTTGGATACGCCATTGAAAGACTTTTCAACAAATGGGCCTACATCAGCACTGAGTCACTTTGTGGCTGTTACTGCACTCATTTGACAAGGCTGTGTGAGTTATAATCTTTTAAAGTTGCTCTTTGAGTAACTGCACATGGCAGATTTATCATGTTTGACTTAAACACCCACTGTACACATGACACACCCTCTTGAGAAAACACAATAGCTTATTATCAAACATTCCAGGAAAAGGAATCCCGATAATACAGTATTTCCATTTGATATTAAGTGACCTTTACTGGAATGCTGTATTCCAAGATAGTTCAAACATTTCATTGTTAATTATTTTCTTTTAAAGCAGAAATGTCTGAAATATGTACACAGTTAAAATCTTGTATATAATTTAACTGGGCTGAATTCAGCCAGACAAAACAGAAAATTGTGTCTGTACTAGTTTAAGAACTTTGTGTTGAACCACATGAGCACATCAGGAACCAGTTAAATAGTTCATGTATATTATGTGCACTCCTGCCTATGTGAAAGTGCATAAAAAGATCCCTTGCTGCTAATGGGAAAGTATAGCAGGTTTTCTCTCTAGACTAAATGTCCAATAGAAAATAATTAATAAATCAATGTGCTATTTAATGACACCACTAGAGCACATTGTTCTCCCCCTACCCCAGTTAAAAGGTCAGTTAATATAAAGATCCTGCCACCCCAGTCACTGGCATCTTCCAAAAAAGAGGTTGTTTTAAGACACCACTAGATCACATTGATTAAATAATCATCAGCTATTGGATGTCAAAAATTTGGTAATTCTGACATATAGTTTTAGAGAAGAAAACCGCTACATTTTTCAATTAGTAGCCAGGGATCTTTTATATGCACCATCCCATAGACAGGATAGCACATACCACAGCCTTTGGTATACCAGTCGTGGTGCACTAGTTGGAATGAGAAATAACTGAAGTAGGCCCACTGACTGGGATCGATCCCAAACTGACCGTGTATCAAGCGAGCACTTTACCACTGGGCAGACAGGATGGCCTTTGATACACCAGTCGTGGTGCATTGACTGGAACAAGAAATAGCCCAATGGGCCCACCAACGGGATCGATCCTAGATGACCATGCATCAGGCGAGCACTTTACCACTTGGCTACATCCCTTCCCTATTTTTCACACAAGATTACAGTTATCTTCCCATTTGGTTGTCCAAAATCCAGAAATTTGACCGCACAAGTAGTCTGCTGTTTGACTGTGATTATTTCATGGCAGACAGCTATGAAGTGGCAACTGTTTGACTGAAGTGACAGGGGATAGCATGTAGTTTGTAAACATGTGTAACTTGTTGACATTGAAGACTTGTTTGTGGTAATTCCGGCCCATGCAAAAGTAGTGCTTTTTGTGTAAAATGGGTGTACTCCGGCCTGGTTTAGAGGGTGTGTCTGTTTAAACCAATATGCTGGGAGAAAGAGCTGGACAACAGGGGTTGTCCTTTTCAGGGTATGTGTCCCCCATGCAGGCAAAGGTACATATAAAACTTCACGGGCCTGCTGATATTAATAAAATTGTTATAGCCACTAAGGCTATATAGAAACATATAGCGAAATTAATTGTGGTCTGAGGCCAAATGCCATAAATGGACAATTTGCCAATTCACAGTGTTAAGGGAGTTAACTCTAAATGTTTGGATGTCATCTGAGTTAACACTAGATTAACACCCCAGTGTTTCTGCCAAAAAGAAATGGAATTGAACGCTATGGAATTGAATGCAACCGCAGTCAACAGGGAGTATAGGGGGCCTCCCTCAGAAAGAAAATGGGTTAAGTTTAGGGTTAGGGTTAAGAAAATCATACAGCAATGACAAGAGTAATTGATTTTGTCAAAAATTTAACTTGAAAAAATAAAATCTGCCTAAACATTTGCGTATGACACCATACTCGTTTTACCCTCTGGCAGAAACCCTGCACACCAATAAAGCAAAGTAAAAATACTCAACAGTTTGCATACAAATATTTAATGCGTTGTTCCTTTTTTAAAAGGAAAAAAACAAACATCATGCATAAACAGTAAAATGTGTTTTCTGTATTTTTGAAAATAGTCTATAGTCTTAGTCTGATATTTCTTCTTCTTGTTTTTTTTCTGCAGGCTGTCACAAAGAAAGAGTTTCAGTATCCGGATGATCCAAGAAAGTCGCTGGAAAATGGAATTTTACTTTGCGAGTAAGTATGCCACACAATGTATTGAACTGTCATCCAAAAAATTTGACAACTAAAACCAATAATTTTGTTTTGTTCCTTTGTTCAATCGTATCAATCAGCTAGTCAGTCAGTCAGTCAAAAAAGTGAAGTTTGTTTTGTTTAACAACATCACTAGAGCACAATGGTTAAATGATCATCGGCTATTGGATATCAAACATTTGATAATGCTGACAGTTATCAGAGGAAACCCACTATATTTTTTCATTTGCAGCAAGAGATCTTTTATATGCACTTTCCCACAGACAGGAAAGCACTTACAACGGCCGTTGACCAGTTGTGGTACACTGGTTGGAATGAGAAAAAACTCAATCAGTTTAATGGATCCACCGAGGTGGTTCGATCCTGCGATACAAACACCTTAAGCAAGCACTCAACTGACTGAGATAAATCCCACCCATTTGTGTGTTGATACCTCAGCACTTTTTCAACTTAGCTATAAGGTCTCTGATTTTTAAAAGTTAAACTTTGTTTTACCAATATCATTAGAGCATATTGGTTAACTAATCACTGGCTATCAGATGTCAAACATTTGGTAATTCGTTCATGTAGTCTTCAGAGAAAACCCATTACATTTTGTCCATTAGCAGCATAGGGAATCTTTTATATGCACTTTCCCCACATACAGGACAGCACATACCATAGCATTTGATACACAAGTCATGGGGCACTAGTTGAGACAAAATCCAATGTGTCTGCTGATGAGGTTTGATCCTAAACCTCAGGCCAGTACTCTACTCATTGAGCTAACTCCAACCTTTTTACTAATACTTTCTCGTTTATGTTCTGTACCGATGTTTAAAGGTACATACCCTAGTTTCAACGCGTGAAAATTAACACTAAGTTTAGTTAATCTACAAACCTGTAACACATTTGGATAAAGTTACAACTGAGTGAAACATGAGTCTGTGACTTTGAAATGGTAAAATACCCTCTAAAAATAGACTAAAACTCTACTCCATAACTGTTACTTCTCAGACGCACGTGCGTTTTTAAAAAGATGAGAAATGCATTTTGTAATATTGAAAACACCAGGATGACCAAAACACTTCGAATGTATGGATATGAATAATCTAAACAATAAAATAAAGTATAGTATGATTTCAGTTATCAAAAACGGCTCTAATAGCCAGTGTACCACAACTGGTATGTCAAAGGCCGTGGTATGTACCATCCTGTCTGTGAGATGATGCATATAAGAGATCCCTAGCTGCTGATAGAAAAATGTGGCAGGTTTCCTGTCTAAGACTATACATCAAAATTACCAAATGTTTGACATCCAATGACTGATGATGTGCTCAATGTACACACCCCCCCAAAAAAAACCCTGGTCATTTTGACACTTCATTAAGAGAGTGAGAGAAAATTCACCATATGCTACTCTTACGATATAGCAGCATGTGATCTTTTATGTGCATTTTGTCCTAGACAGGACAGCATATACCACCGCCATTACATGTTCAGATAAAAGTTATATTGTAAAAACAGATTTAAACCTATAAAATGACCTGTATAAGTTTAGTTTTAGAATATTCAATTTTATTTCAGCATGTAGACCCACACAAACTCAGTCTTATTAGTAAATTTTAAGTACTCATTCTTTAAGGACTTTTTTGTTCATTACTGAGTAACTTTTGTTACTGAAGTATGGAATTTTAGGAAATAAGCATGATCTAATGAATGTATTTCTGAATTGCAGACTTTTAAACAATATCAAGCCTGGGTCAGTGAAGCGAATCAACAAACTGCCAACTCCCATTGCAGGCCTGGTATGTATCCATAGCACTTTTTCATAAATGATTCTTGATGAAATGGCAGTTTTTATTTTTTTCAAGCTACTAATACATGCACACACATTATATTATAAACCTAGGTATTCAAATCATATTAAAATTGCAAGAAGTAAAGAATACAATAAAGAAATATTTTTTCATGTACATAAGTATATACAGTCAGATCTCGTTACAACGAGTTGCGTGCGTCGTTAAATAAAACATTTCCTTCCTTCCTTCGTTACAATGACCACATTCGTCCCTGGGTCACTTTGTCGTTATATCAAAATTGCTGTTATAGCGAATTTGTCATGAGTTATCGCCTTTGCCAAAATGACGTAAGAAAAAATACTGATTAATAGGAACAGAAGACTAAATAGCATTTAAATAATTAATGCATTGCAATTATTATTAAAAACAACAAATACACGTACATATAAATATGGGTTTTTAAAAATATTAATCAAGGCGCATTCACTGTTAATCTAATCATTCCGTGGTTAAAGACATCTATGATTGGTACCTACTTTGTTTACAAAATGTCATAAAAATAGAAGATTTGATTCTTCGAAGTTAAGCCTTTAATTAAATGACTAACAGCTTATTTTTAAAAGCAATACATGTCTACAGATTTAGTGGACATTGGTAACTTGGACATCATGTGACACTGGCGGCTCGCAACAAGATCAAAGATGACAAGTGGCTGTGTATGTACTGCCAACGTGCTACGTCATCTGTGATTATGTAATGTCATTGTAAAGAGGTGTTTTCAGATGTCGGATGCACATTTGTTTCTAATTTGCTCTGTCAGTGTAGGAAGGTGTGAATTCTAGTGTAATGAACAGAATAACATTGATGTACATTTGTTCCCAAACAATTTACGAAAAGAGTAGCCTATGAAGTGGCGACAGCAGGTTTCCTCTCGCAATATCTGTGTTGTCCGTAATCATATGTTTGACACCATATAACCGTAAATAAAATGTGTTGAGTGCATCATTAAATAAAACATTTCCTTCATTCACAACTTTGGAAGGGGCTACAGTAATCCCCTCTCAACATTTTGGAAGCAAAGTCCCTGATAAAATTTGTTTTAATGAAATGTCAAATAATTATACTTCATAGTTTACATATGCAAAATAAACTCTCTTGTTATATAAATATACATACAAAGTAATACTTTAGCTTTGACATAGTTGTCTACTGAATATGTAATATCAAAACAGTTATGGATGGAGTAAAAAAAGGACATTTGATGGTAATGTGTTAACACAACACTGTACTGTTAGGATATTTGTCATGGTGACTTTTGTCCTACTTTGGATTGCCTAAAGAGGTTTCATTTAGTACTAAACATTGTTGCATTTCAGCACATTCATCTAATTGATTGATAGGTTATTCATTTATAGCACAACAAAATCTGGCAGTTTGCACTTTTTAAAAAGCAGTGCTTTCTGTTAGTAAAAGTCACATAAGGCTGAGTCTCTAATATGTCCGTCACATTTTGTCTCTAATATATAACAATATACTGATATTTACAGCAAGAGTTTTGAATCTGTAAACAATGGTAACTTAAATTATACAATTCACTACTGGGCTGTCTGTCCAGGACAGGGATTAATGGTGAGTCAGGGGTTGAAATTCAATTTTTTTACCACTATCCCAAAGGAATAGTGAATTTCAAAAAACACTATTCCGTCTAAAAATGAACTATCCCTTCAATTATTAATGTACCACTAGTTTTCCTGACTATGCTACGTCACCCTGTACAATATTGCGTAATGAACAATTGTTTATATACCAGTCTATGCTGCATACTAGCTGGAATTACAAACGAACTCACTCCAAACATTAGTCTCGATCAAAAAGACTTTATTTTGTACCGGTAAGTGCATGAGAAAAGTCTAAGTAGCATGAGGATTTGTTCTGCAGAAAAATGTAGCTGAAGAAAAAGAGTAAGTGGAATAGTCGCAGGTGATTTTTGGGATTCCGTGCTTTATTTTCACTTTCATGACAGAATATTGGAAGAATTGTTTTACTATTTCGTTTCAAAATTTACTATTTGTGGAATAGCGGAATAGCGTAAAATTTGACCCCTGTGAGTGGCTAGTGAGAGTCAAATTGGTATAGTAGCATTAAACCTCCAAAGTTTTGTTTAACAACACCACTAGAGCACATTGATTTATTAATCATCAGCTATTGAATGTCAAACATTTGGTAATTTTGACATATAGTCTTAAAGAGGAAACCCACTACATTTTCCCATTAGTAGCAAAGGATCTTTTATATACACCATCCCATAGACAAGACAGCACATACCATGGCTGTTGATATATCAGTCATGGTTCACTGGCTGGAACAAGAAATAGCCTAATGTGCCCATTGATGAGGATCGATCCCAAACCGACTGTGCATCAAGTGAGTGCTTTACCACTGGGCTACGTCCCGCCACCCCCTCACCCCCCCCACCCCCCTCCAAAGAATCGTTAAAACTCCTATAGATAGGTAAATTGTATATCTGTTTTTCTGTGATGTAGTTTATCATAACTGATCAGATACAAATAACAGTCAGTTCTTTATACATAATTCCTCTGCCTAACAAAAGTAATATACTGTTACACTGTCTTCTTAAACAGTATATCGTAAGATATTTGTCAAGAAGTTATGGGTCATAGGACTCACTACAACAAGAACCAGATCTGATTCTATCTCTTTTGTCCTGCAAACAGCGGTCTGACAAGCAACAAGTCATAAAATATACTGGTATGCCACACACTTACCCACCACCCATCCGTACGTACGTGTTATAGCATATCTATGCCAGATATTTCAACCATTGTAACCATGCAGTATTATCTCAGCTCACACTGGATTTTGTTTGGTTTTTTAGTTTTGTTTTCTTTAGTTTCCATACATATTTAATATTAATACCATTTAAGATTTTAAAAGACCCAACACTGTTATGGTTCCAATACCAAATCCTACATAGAATTACAGCAACGAATACTTTCTTATATAAAATACAATATGTTGATTCAAATCTCTGCAATTTCTGTCATCGCCAGCCAGAAACATCGGATCACTTGTTTTATGTTTGCCACAAAGTCGTTGAACTCTGGAATCTTATAGAACCATGGTTGCAACAAACAGGTGAAGACTTCCAGTTTGACAAAACTATGATTTTATTTGGTGATATAAATAAGAAAAACAATTTCGTAAATTGGTTAATTATAAATGTAAAGTATTATATTTACAAAACAAAATTGAAGAACACCACACTCATTAAAACTGGCTTCAAACATTATATTGAAGATAAGCTATTATTAGAAAAATCATAAAGAATTCAACGAAAACTGGGAATGTTGGTTAAGATTTTTGAAATCTAAACAGCCAGCCTTTGTTTTTATAAAAAAAAAAAGACTATGGTTGTTTGTTTTACAATGTTGCTGGTTTGGAGGAAATAATTATTTCAGCTTTCTTTCCTTTCTCTCCTTACTCCTATGGTATATTCTGTGTATAATTGATATGTACCGTAATGATTCGGGGCCTCAACCCTGACATTATCTATTGTTTTTCTGGGGCAATAAACATTTATTAAAAAAAAAAAAGTTTTAAAAGATAAAAAAAAAAAAAAAAAGAGCACAACATTTTATAAAAAGTATCATGAACTTGGACACTAAAGGTCAGATCTATTGCACTGAAATAGAAATTATATCTAATCTGAACGATTTTCAATAATTTAATAACAAGTCGGTAGTCTGTTACTGACTAATTCACACATATCGCAACAGTGGGCTTTCGTTTCTCTTAATGATGAACGAATGAACTACCTAGTAAATTAAAAAAATAATGAAGTACATATTATGTATGTTAAAAAGAAATAATCATGAAAGGCTGTTGCGTAATATGTGAAATAAATAGTTATAATATTATATTAAATACAAAATTATTTATTTAACTTCTTATTTGACAAACAAAGAAGAAGAGGAAACTCAATAGAAACTCGCAAAAGGTAAAAAGTTTCAGGATTAAAAGATAATTGAAGATGAGTTAACATTGGTCTATAAATATATATATATATATATATATATATATAATTTATCATATAATATCTTACATTTTCAATGCAATTAGAGTATGTGATATTTTTCAGATCACATACTTTAAGAACTTGATAACTTTGCAAATTAGATGTAAATTAGTCGAGGTCTCGGCACTAGGTTTATTGACATTTAAGCAAACGTACTTGGGTGACACTCCATGATTGACGTATGCATTCATAGTCATCAAATAAAAACATTTCAATGGCAATTTGACACTGAAAGCTGTTCAGCGTTCAGAAAACAAAAAACATTAGGCATAACTTTATTTTGATGTAAGGACATCCAAAATGATGTCATTCAAGTTTGACGTCATTTCCATTCAAAATACACTGCGCCACATATTCTTACGTCATTTGAATATCTAGTAATGGCAGACTGGAATTAAAGTTGCATGTACAGTTTACAAAAACACGCTGTATTAAGCTTGAGCTTATATGATAAAGAGATTATTACCCTCATGTATTTCGGTATCGTCAATATCATATATTAGGAATAAAAAAAAATATATATATACTCTTCAAAAAAAGAAACGCAAAAGGGTACAAATGGGTTATAACTCCGATTTTATGTTTCCTACCGGTTCATGCTTTGTGAATATAAGGTCATTGCATGTCCCAAACACATTCCCACGGTTACATTCGATAAAACGCAGCTACTGTACAATAAAGTTCCAAAATGTGAATATTCGCAAAAACGCAGCCACGTGCAAACCATGTCACCACTGCACGTGCGTTGTCTGCACGTGCAACATGAACACCGACATGTGTCCCCAAGCACCATCTCCAGACTGTGGGACCGTTACCAGCAACATGGATCAACACGTGACCTCCCTAGATCCGGTCGACCACGGGTCACTACCCCCGGGCAGGACCGCTACATCCGGGTACGCCACCTTCGGGAACGATTGACTACTGCCACCTCCACAGCCGCAGCAATACCAGGTTTGCACAGGATATCCGACCAGACCGTACGGAACCGCCTACGTGAGGTAGGAATTCGTGCCAGACGTCCAGTTCGAGGTGTCATCTTAACACCACAACACCGTCGACTCCGACTGCAGTGGTGCCAGATTCATCGACAATGGCCTCAACTGCGATGGAGACAGGTGTGGTTCAGTGACGAGTCCCGATTTCTGCTCCGACGTCATGATGGAAGATGTCGCGTGTATAGGCGTCGTGGTGAACGTTATGCGGCAAACTGCGTGCAGGAAGTGGACAGATTCGGCGGGGGTAGTGTCATGGTGTGGGCAGCCATCTCACACACTGGCAGAACTGATCTGGTCCACGTGCAGGGCAACCTGAATGCACAGGGCTACATTGACCAGATCCTCCGGCCACACATCGTTCCAGTTATGGCCAACGCCAACGCAGTGTTCCAACATGACAATGCCAGGCCTCACACAGCACGTCTCACAACGGCTTTCCTACAGAACAACAACATTAATGTCCTTCCTTGGCCATCGATATCTCCGGATTTGAAACCCAATTGAGCATCTATGGGACGATTGGACCGACGCCTCCGACAGCGACAACCACAGCCCCAGACCCTGCCCGAGCTGGCAGCAGCCTTGCAGGCCGAGTGGGCCACCATCCCCCGGGACGTCATCCGTACTCTGGTTGCTTCAATGGGCAGGCGGTGCCAGGCAGTTGTCAACACACGCGGAGGCCACACCCGGTATTGACTCCAGATGACCTTGACCTTGGTGGTGTGTCCTATCACTTACTCACAATGGACTAGAGTGAATTGTGAACAATCCTGCAACATTTGGTAATTATCAGACTCACCATTCAATAATTAAATCAATTCTCCAAATGTTACGACAATGTGGTTTTGCGTTTCTTCTTTTGAAGAGTATATATATATATATATATATTTTTTTTTTTTTTTTTTTTTTTTTTTAAATAAATAGTATTCACTTTTGGTGTGTGTGTGTGTGGTTTTTTTGTGTGGGTTTTTTTTTAATACATAGTTTATTGCCCCAGAAATATGTTATGATAGTGTCAGGGTTTGGAATATGTTTTGTTTTTACTTTAATTATGTAGAGCATGTCCTTAAAGATAATTAAAAGTGGCTAATTGAAACAAAATGTCATTAGCCAAATACTAAATATTGTAGCCACTTTGTATTACAATTAGTCATTTGCTAAGTTTGGTTATAGGCAGTGTGCATCCCTGAATTTACACATGGATTACATGTATGTATGGCTGGTCTCGGTGGTGGAGTGACTAAGCCATGGACTGACGGACCTTTTGTGACAACCAATAGCCAATGTGTAATTTTTGTAAACTCCACTAGCCCACTAAAATAAAGCACTAGCTCAAACTTCTGATCAATTACAATACACTTTATATACGGCTGAAAAACAATGTTTCAAGGAACCCAACCCTTATAGTACCTAAAAAACCCCACCCCAAAAACCGACTGACCTCTTTTCTTCTCCTTTTTTTTTTATGTACGTGAGTATACAAATTTTATTTTTAAAATTCTTTTTTAGTATTATTACTATTAATATTATTTAGTGAAAATTTATCTCGACCTGTACAGGTGAATGAAGTTTCAAAAATAAATTCATAATTTGTTTGTTTTTTAAGCTGCATGACCTACCCTGTTTTGTCAAGTTTGATCCTAAACCATTGTCCCGTTTTCGCTTTTGAGCCCCCCCCACCCCCCCATCCCCGTCCCCTCATCCAGAGTGGGTGAACAATTTAACAAACTCCTCTTTCTAACTACCCAAAACAAACTGCGCATCAAGAGAGCACTCTACCACTGGGCTCGTCCCGTCCCATTTGCGAATGGCAGCAAATATGAAAACAAATTTTATCTGTATTTTTTTTTTTAAAGGTGCTTTGGCTTAACTTTTACCTGTAGGGCATCAACCTATATAAATATTTAGCATGTTATATTGCATCATATAGTCTTGCAATGTTTCTATTATTTTATAAACAGTGATAGTACGGTACATTTCTTTTCATTTTAACTTTATCTTACAGCGCCCTCGATAGTTTAAGAAGTAGCAGGCTACAATAGTGATGATAGCAGGGGGCAAAGCGGGGGATCTGGGGGCCCTCCCCAAGAAACATTTGAAAAATCGAACCTCTGAGATGCATTCTCATGGCCTCTATTAGCGCAAATCAGTCACTACGAAAAGTAGGCGGTGGCAAAAGCTGTTTCAGGTGGCGATTTGCCGCTGGAGACCGGGTACTTTTGAGGGCTCTGATCTTATAGTCAATTAAGGTTCTATCGTGGACACACAGCAATTTGGGTTAATGATTAGTTGTTAGCAGTTACTGTAATGCCCTCAGGGTGGATCCTGAAATAGATGCTTCTTTGATTTACGTGAGCAGAGCAAGTAAAATAGTTTTAGTGATAACATCTCTATAGTCACCTTTGATCCCTTTGTATATATATACCGGTATAAACACTGTAACCTCTGGAAAACGGTCTCTCTGTAAAGCAGAATTATCTCAAAACCGGGCGTTTTTTACGATCCCTTTTTAAATATCAGTACAGAAGAGAACCTCTCCATTAACCGGATACCTCTGATAACAGAATATTATACTTCGTCCCGAGGGTGTCCGGTTTAGAGGAGTTTCATTGTGTGTGTGAGTGTGAGTGTGTGTGTGTGAGTGTGTGTGAGTGTGTGTGTGTGTGTGTGTGTGTGTGTGAGTGTGTGTGTACGTGTGAGTGTGTGTGTGTACGTGTGTCTGTGTCTGTGTGTGTGTGTCTGTGTGTGTGTGTGCGCGCGTGCGTGTGTGCGTGGGTCTGTGTGTGTGGGTCTGTGTGTGTGTGTCTGTGCATGTGTGTGTGTATGTGTGTGTATGTGTGTGTATGTATGTGTGTGTGTGTGTGTGTGTGTGTGTGTGTGTACATGTAGGTTTAGAGGATATTTCATATTTAGGTACAGTTTGATGGAGAGGGTGCACACCTTAGATGTTAAAATATAACACATTTCCATGGTTCTAGATGAAAACAAAAATATATAATTCTGTTAATTTTAGAGTGTTTGTTCACATACCTCCACCCCAAATTCCCCATCCAGTCTTTCTGCCAGAAACAAATGTTTGGGTATGGTGCCATGAAATTGAATATTTACAATGTGTGTGCTGAATACAACTGCAGTCTATAGGGGGTATGGTCCCAAAAAGAAAATGAGTTAGGGTTAAGAAAATCATACAGTAATGAAAAGTCATTAATTTTGTCAAAAGTTCAACTTAAAAAATAAAATCTGCAAAACATTTGAGTGTGGCGTCATACCCGTTTTACTCCCCACCCCTAAATTCCACATCCTACAACCATGGTTACTGAAGAGAAGTCTGTATAGCGGTCTTACACCTCCCTATTGAGTCAATAAAACTTGCCCTGGGTGGTACCGTGATTTAAACCCAGTACTTCAGGCCTTAAAGGCATACTGTCATGGATTTAAGGACCTTATATTTCTTTAAAAATGGATAATAAATAAAAATTACATGTACATTAATTGTTGGAAACCAAATCTAGCTATCGCATCACCTTAACTGAACCATGATGGAGTGAAATCCATGTCATCCCTCTCGGTAATTTTAGTTTTTGAATTATGGATCATTGCCATAATTCTATTATTTTTACAAAATGTCATTAATAAATGGAGTATGGTGGTTATGAAGATGGTTGAATAAAGTACATTTAGGGTCAAATCAAATTATTTTTGTTCAGGTAATACTTTGTTAAACCATTAAATAGGTCAGTGGTCTGTGACAGTATGCCTTTAAGTCTTATAGCTTAATCATTATACAACTGACGCTGGGATAAAATTATGTAGAACATATGTAAAAAAATAAAGAGATTGCATGCTGGTGTGCAGCCTAAAGCAGACAGTTCAAATGGGACTGACATTTGAGTTTGAAATTGGATTTAAAATCGGTCTGTAATCTGGTGCTCAGCTTCTATCTAAACCAGCAAATTTTGTCATATCAAATGCACTGTGGTGGTAGTGAGAAGTTAATGAATCATAAAGTACCATGCTATAAACTAAAGAATGCATTTAAACTTCTACTTAATGCATACAGGCATTTGCCTGCCATTAATGAGGTTGTAAACACAGTTTTACTGTTCTGAATATATATATATAGAACAAGTTTAATATAGATTCATCTTTGAAAAAAAAGGAACTGACATATCATGTGTGTTACATACACAACAGTTAGTGCTTGCCCAATCATGCATGGTAAACAGTTGTCCTTTATGTGCATTTTAGTGTATTATTCATTTGTGTGCTTGTTCACTGTTAAAGGAATGTAAACAAAAAAGAAAGAAAAAATAACCTCTCGCAGTATGATTAATAACGTAAGGAATGCATACAAACTGCAGTTTATTCAGTGTGATTGAGGTGCTGTCGCCTACTGGACTGATTGTGTAAACAGAGATATATATATATATGATTCTGGTTGCAGTGTAATTTCATTGCAATAGAAATTCTGGGTTAGGGTTAGGGTTAGGCTCACCTGTTTTACGAAACAAACTCAGCGCTAGGATCACCTCAAATGCATAGCGACTGTATGCATTTAAGGTGATCTTAGCGCTAAGATCGCTTTGTAAAATGGGGCCCATGCAGATCTGTAGTTGGCACAATGCAGCCCAGACTTGGTATGTATTGTCACATTCAGTTCAGTGCTTTTCTTTTTCAACTGGTACTACACTCTCCAGATCCAGATCTAGACCCAGCTTTAAGTGTGTTTTGGGCCTCAAAGTTTGGGGGTGGGGGGTTTGTGGGGGGAGGGGCCTTGAAGTTAGTTTTTACTTAAAATAAATATTCTTGAGTACCTTGTATTCTTGCATATTATGTGCAGCAGAACGTATGTCCAAACAGACACACATTATATATATATATATATATATATATATACTATGACAGTTGCATTGAATGCGAGTGCAAGTAATTTTTACATGCTCATATACCACTAGAGTTTCGAGCATGTCCGTCCTGGGGCCTGAGAGGATCGGACTATTTAATAATATTTTTAAAAAAAGGAGTAATTTCGACATAAACTTTTGAACGAAGGTCTAAAAGTTTATTTAAAGTCCGATCTATATGTCCACGTGAGTGGCCTCGTTAAGGCTGTTAGGGTGCACAGCTTGTCGGGATGAGATGGGTTGCGTCCCGTCAAGAAAACCCCTAAATTGACAGTCAATAGACATTGAAGGTGTTGCATTGAGATCAAAGTTATGCCTCAGCTTGTACAGTTACAAGTGATCTGACTTCACTGTTAGGGCGCACAGCTTGTAGGGACGAGATGGGTTGCATCCCGTCAAGAAAACCCCTAAATTGACAGTCAATAGACATTGAAGGTGTTGCATTGAGATCAAAGTTATGCCTCAGCTTGTACAGTTACAAGTGATCTGACTTCACTGTTTTGTGGGGCCGGACATAGCCCGGTGGTAAAGCATTCGCTTGATGCGTTGTCGGTCTGGGATCGATCCCCGTCGGTGGGAGCCAGTTGGGCTATTTCTCGTTCCAGCCAGTGCACCATGACAGGTATATCAAAGGCCGTGGTATGTACTACCCTGTCTGTGGGATGGTGCATATAAAGGAACCCTTGCTGTTAATCGAAAAGAGTAGCCCATGAAGTGGTGACACCAGGTTTCCTCTCTCAGTATCTGTGTGGTCCGTAATCATATGTCTGACGCCATATAACCATAAATAAAATATGTTGAATGCGTCGTTAAATAAAACATTTCTTTCTTTCTTTCTTTCACTGTTTTGTATACACACAGACAAGAAACCTGGCGACACCAGACATACATGTATATGCATAATTAACAGCTACATGTATACAGAATGTGGAAATAAGAGCTTGTTACCTGAGAAATGTATTAACCTAGACATGCTTTAAATGTATTAATGCTGGCATGTTAATTTGAGGTGAAAATAGTTACCAGGTATGTGCATGTTACAGGACAAGACAAAGAGTATGCTATCTGAAATCAGATCTGAATGTTTTTATTTGTGATGATCTAGGAGTTCGTGACTCTAAGTCTGACAGGCTCGGCAGTCAGTGTTATATAATACTAGTAGTGTTATTCATGCTTACCTAGTACTAGCACAACAACAATGCTATACAACCCTGCAGTGTAGGTTATGACTCTGGGTCGTATAGCATTGTTGTTGTGCTAGTACTAGATAAGTATGAATAATAATGAAAATTTAGAAACATATTTTCTAAATGTAACCCATGCTATGTACAGGAAGGTTTTGGATGGGGTATATATGATGGCTTTACACTGGGCTCCCCCCCCCCCCCCCCCCAAAAAAAAAACCCCTAAATAATCACCATGAAGATAGTAATTTTTATGTTAAGTAAAAATAGTGGATTCCATTACGGTTATATTTATGGAATTCATCTTTGTACATAATATTTAGCACGGTGTGTGTGTAGTAGTCAACTGATTCCGAGTGCAAATAGATCCTTGCGAAGTGTGGTATAGGGAAAGTACAAAGAAGGTTGTTGGCAGTATACAAATCAAAAGAGATGAAGCAGTCAGAATGATAAGAAAGTGTTAAAATGGTATTAACTATTATATTATAGATCAGATGTCATTATTTAACACCAGCCAATCAGTAATCATTAGATGTTATCACTTAATGGGCGGGATACAGGCCAGTGGGAAAGCACTCGGTTGTTGCACGGTTAGTTTGGGATCGGTGCCCGTCAGTGGGCTCATTGGGTTATTTTGGTTCCAGCCAGTGCACCATGACTGGTATATCAAAGGCTGCGGTATGTGCTATCCTGTCTGGGATGTTACATATAAAAGATCCCTTGATACTAATGGAAAAATGTAGCGGATTTTCTCTCTAAGACCATATGTCCAAATTACCAAATGTTTGACATCCAATGGCCGATGATTAATATCAATGTGCTCTAGTGATGTTGTTTAACAAAACAAACTTTAAGTTTTCATCACTTAACAGCAGTCAGCATAGTTAAAATAAGTGGTGTCCATCCTAGATCCTAAATTGGTTACACACCAAATGAAAGCTGGGGCCTAATTCACTAAACTCTCGCAACTTTGCGATCTCGCAGTGCAATACTAAAAGACTTGCAAAGAGGATGCTTTGTAGTCTAGCAGAGCCTAAGAGACCTTTGTGAATTAGGCCCCAGGCAATTACCACTGGGCTATGTCCTGCCCCCTTAAAAATACAAATACATTGCTGTATGGATGCTCTTTAAAGGGACATTCCCGAATTTTACGCATTGTAAGATGTTTCCGACTAACAAAATATTTCTACGATTAAACTTACATATTAAATATATTTTCTTGTTTAGAATATCAGTGTTGGTATATTGAATGTGTTTCTGGTCGTCTTAATATTTGTAAGAAGCCCAAACTGGATTTTGTCTTCAAATAATTTCGTACGCACGAAAAAATCTTTTTTAGGAAATAAAATGAAATTTAACCTAGTACACATATCAAAACGATCAGAAAGACGTTTAATATACAGCCACTAATATTTTATGCAGAAAAATATATTTGATATGTAATTACATTCATTAAAAAGTCTCTGTTAGTCGATAACATCTTACAAATTGCAGCAAACTCAGAAATGTTCCTGTAACATTCCCATATTTAGTTAAGGTTCAGGCATGTCTACTTTGGATGGAGACAGTGTCTAACGTAAGCCAGTGTACATGGAAGTGTACAAATTCAGATTTTTTTTTATTGATATAAGTACAATTGTAAAATTATTTTTGTACTTGATGTGTGATTTAAACAGATATTAAACTGGAACAAACCTACCCAGTATATTGGTGTTTTGTGAGCATGACAGAACTCTGTGCTAGGTGTTATAATCTCAGGACTGTATGAATCTTGACTTCTGTGTGAGTGGTTTTATATTTTATAACAGTGCGATAAATATGACGGCTTAAATAATCAACATGTTCTTTATGAATAGCAGCAGGACAGAGACTGAAGCACTGTGTTTGTGTGTGTGACAGGTAGGTGTGATGATTTTAATTGCTAATGCCATAATGTGGGTGGTCCTCTCTTGTTAGCTGGACATGTAGTACCAAGGACAGATGCAGCACTTGTGTAAAGAGAGGTACACTTAAAAAAAGGTACCTACCACAGGGGCCTAATTCACTAAACTCTCGCAACTTTGCGATCTCGCAGTGCAATGCTAAAAGACTTGCAAAGAGGATGCTTTGTTGTCTAACAGAGCCTAAGATAGCTTTGTGAATTAGGCCCCAGGTTTCTGCGGGAGGGTAAAATGGGTATGGGGCCATAACCATAATTTCTTGCAGATGTTTTTTTTTTTTTTTTAAAGTTAACCTTTTGACAAAATTAATTACTCTTTATCATTACTGTATGATTTTCTTGACTCTAACCCTAAACATAACCCATTTTCTTTCTGGGGGGAGGCTGGTCCTCCATACACCCTGTTGACTGTGGTTGCATTCAATTCCATAGTGCCATACCCAAACATTTCTTTCTGGCAGATACGCTGCCCACAGTATTCAAAAGTATACTAAGGTGTATTACATGAAGGCAATTATTTTCCCATCAACTATGGTATCATTTTTGTCACTAAAGAGAAATAAAAGTCATATCTCGCCTTCATGTAAAATTCCTTAATTTCATTGGTTGTTTGCCAACAAATCCCTTATACCCCTGTGGGCGGAGCCAAATTCTCTTATACCCCGTCTGTAATCTCCAACAGTTTCCAGCCACCCCAGTTAATGCTATAGCAATAATTAGATTATAAATAACATTGATAATCAATCAAGTATACATAATTAATTTTATTTTTACTATAAAATACACTATTTCAATACTTTTAAAAGCTGCAATGTTGAAGTGGGCCACCTAATTACGGTCGTGGTGTTATTGTATTAATGCGTGATTAGCAACAGTTGTCTTTTTGTTTTTTATTTTTAATATTTTTATTTTTTATTACATACATTTCTGATAAAAAAAAAGTTTTGTTTGTTTTTATTAATATCTGTTTCAGACAATTTCGTATTACAAACATTTGAAGTTAAAAACTCGTTTATCGATGGAACTATTTTTCATCACTGGCAAGTGGTTTCGTTCGCCTCCGCGTGGTACGGCTCCGTTAATAAATTGTTAACAATTATTGTCTGGCATTATTTTGATTATTTGGCTATATGGTTTAACATGTCGGTAAGATAAATTCGTTGTAGAAGCATCTCTCGGGGTATATGGCTTTTTATGTACCCTCTGTGTGCTCTTTTACCCCCTCGCCTTTGGCTTGGGGTAAAAGAACACACAGAGGGTACATAAAAAGCCATATACCCCGAGAGATGCTTCTACAACTTATATTATACACCAGTAAACTGAGCATTGGAGTTTTGATGTGCTTATTTGAAGTTAGGGAAGGGGTGTGTGCACTACCAGCATTCTCCCTTTGGATTTGTGCCTAAATATTGATATAAGATACAAGCAAATGAATAATGGAAAAACCCAAGATGACATGAAGAATTTTTATAGCTGGTCCTGACCATAAATTATTCCTGTGTTTCAATAAGGAGGACATAACACAGTAGTACAGAATTCATCTGTTGCTTGATCAGTCGGACCATTGGGCTATATCTCATTCTAGCCAGTGCTTTAAAACAGGTGTAACAAAGGCTGTGGTATGTACTCTCCTGTCTGGGAGATGGTGCTTATAAAAGATCCTTTGCTGCTAATATATGATCAAAAAGAAAAGCTCATGGAGTAGCAGCGAAGGGTACTGTCTCATTAAGGTTTAGTCCTTAACCATATGACTGATAGTGTAACCATAAATAAAAATATGTTGATTGAATGCATCAATAAATAAAACATTTCTTTCTTTTTTATACTAACATTTTCTGACACGAACATACAGCTACACCTTCATTTCTCACTGTGAAATAAGTAGTTCAGCATGATATCTCACTGTGAGATAGATGTCAGAAAGTACTATATAATTCAACGTGACATCTCATTATGAGATAGGTGTCAGAAAGCACTATAGTACAGTGTGATATATTGTGTCTCACTGTGAGATAAGTAGTTCAGTGTGTGATAGAGGGCAGGGATCACTATATAATTCAGTGTGATATCTCACTGGGAGATACATGTAGGTAGTTCAGTGTGATACACTTTGACCTTGAGGTGACCTTCCATGCCTCCAACACCAGCTCATCCATGGCAATGTAGCAAAATGGTTATAAGTTAAGGTGGGTGGGGTTTTAACACAGAAGAATTATTGCTGCATGTAATGTTTTTCTGCTTCGGTAGCTACAGGTGACAGATTTCATCAATATCTGTCGGCCACATGCAGTATAATCTAACACAGTGTACGTGCATGAGACTCACAAGTGGATCAAATTGCATATTAATGATCCAGCTGTGGATGCTATATATTTATATGCAGAATAATTGCCAGACTTTTATTGTGGCTGTTTATTGGTTTATTGATAGTGTGCTTGAAGCTTAGCATTGAGTTTGTTGATATATTGATATATCCAACGCTAATTATCAGTGTTTTGTCATGCCTGTCTTATTTTATGACATTTCTGTCCCAGCCATTGCCCTGTGATACTGGTATATCAAATGTCACGGTATGTGCTGTTCTGTCTGTGGAAAAGGAAGGAAGGCAAGAAATGTTTTTATTTAATGACGCACTCAGCACATTTTATTTACGGTTATATGGCGTTGGACATATGGTTAAGGACCACACACATATTGAGGGAGGAAACCTGCTGTCACCACTTCATGGGCTACTCTTTTTGATTAGCAGCAAGGGATCTTTTATATGCACCATCCCACAAACAGGATAGCACATACCATGGCCTTTGATATACCAGTCGTGGTGCACTGGTTGTAACGAGAAAATAGCCCAATGGGCCCACATCCGGGGATCAATCCCAAATCGACTGCACATCAAGCGAGTGCTTTACCACTGGGCTACGCCCTGCCCCTGTATGTGGAAAAGTGCACATATAAAACCTCCCTTGGCATGCTGGTAATGGAAAAATGTAGTAGGTTTCCTCAAAGACTATGTCATAATTAAAAAAAAAATTCTCTACCGATAGCTGATGATTAGTTAATCAATGTGCTCTTTTTTATTTTCTTTATTTTGATGACGAGATTTTTATTTGCTTGGTCACTCAAAATACACCTAATCAATCATTACATGTCAGACTGTAATCAGTTTTTATTACCCAACTTTAGCAGCTGAAATGAACAGTTCAAATTCCTTCTTGGTTTTTTTTCTAATGGTTGAGGAAATTACCATATAAATAATTAAGTACATTTGAAATCAATTTATTATTAAAACACAGTAATGTTTTATATATCCCCTTGAATTACAACAGTGGTGATTGTACATATATACCACAACATAGTTTAATGACATCTCGGTATATATTTTGAAGAAAGTAGCCCATGAAGTGGTGACAGCGGGTTTCCTCTCTCAATATCTGTGTGGTCCTTAACCACATGTCTGATGCCATATAACCATAAATATAATGTGTTGAGTGCGTCATTAAATAAAACATTTCCTTCCTTCCTTCTCAGTACATTTTTAAACTACAGCTATTTGGTGTATAACGTGTGTATAGTCTGCAATAATTGAGTTGTGCAATTAGAGAAGAAACCTGCTCAGCCACATGGCTTTCTTCTACAAAATGGCAGCAAAGGATCTTTTTAATACACTTTCTTATAAAGATGGACATCACATGCATGTATTGGTCATAGGAAATTTAATGAAAAAAAAATAACAATATTTGTTCACTGACACCTTAGCACATTTTAGACTACGGCAATTTGGTGTCTAACAAATGGTTATTTCAATGCTTTGTCAAGAGAAGCGCCAGCCAGTGCACCACGACTGGTATATCAACGGCCATGGTTCACTGTATGTGTTATCCTGTCTATGAGATGGTGCATATAAAAAATCCCTTATTTACTAATGGAAAAATGAAGTGGGTTTCGTCTCTAAGACTATACGTCAAAAATACCATGTGTTTGACATCATATAGTCGATGATTAATAAATCAATGTGCTCTAGTGGTGTCGTTTAACAAAACAAACTTGTCAAGAGAAAGAAAGAGAGAGAAAACCTGGTTCTGTCACATAGGCTACTTCTATTGATAAAGTAGCAAGGGATCTTTGATATTCGCTTTCCCATAGGCAGGAGAATACATACCACAGCCTTTGATGTACCATTTGTTGGGCACTGGTTGAAATGGGGGGAAAACCTGAGTACATAGAGACTGCACTAAATCCCACCCATGACATCGGAATGGAAAAAATTCAATTAATGCAATGTAGGGGGTTGATCCTCCTAATACATACATGTATATACAATTATAACCTAGCCAGTGTGCCATAAAACATTTGCATGTCATGATACATTAAACTTTCCCTTCCATTCCATTCCATCTGTACGGTTGTTTGGTGTAATATGTTTTCGTGCTCATATCCAATTAAGGTTCAAGCATTGTGTCCCAAGCTATCTGGGCTGTCTGTCCAGGATAGTGGATTACACCTCCCCAATGAATCATTAAACATATCTCTGGGTGGGAGCTAGTAGTAGTAGTAGCAGCAGTAGCAGTAGCAGTAGCAGTAGCAGTAGTAGTAGTACTGGGGTGCGAACCCAGTACCTACCAGCCTTAAGGCTAATGGCTTAACCACTATGCCACTGAAGACAGTTTCTTGCACAATTTCACATGCATTTACAGATATACACACATTCATTCATTCATATCAACTTATTTTCGTGCTTATATCCAGTTACGGTTCAAGCACACTGTCGTAGGCACACACCTAAGCTATCTGGGCTGTCTGTCCAGGACAGATGGTTAGTTGTTAGTGGTTAGTGAGAGTGAAGAGGGTGTAGTGGTCTTACACCTACCTACCCATTAAGTCGTTAAAACTCGCTCTGGGTGGGAGCCGGTACTGGGCTGCGAACCCAGTACCTACCAGCCTTATGTCCGATGGTTTAACCACGACACCACTGAGGCCGGTTTCGAGATAATACACAGACAGGCTTTGGAGCTTAATTAAAGATTTAATTATAAGGACTGCAGGATGGAAATTTGAATACAAGATAATGGGCCCAGAGTGTAGTTAAAATTGGTTTGATCTTTTCTTTGTGTGCTGTGTAAACAGAGGTCTTACTTCGACACTGCCTAGAATGGTGAGATTATTCATGGGCACACTTTGTTTTGCCTGTCACAGAACACATCTAATTTCCTGTCTTGAGAAGTATATTCCATCCCATTGTGTCCCGTGTCCCCCACTCTCTGTGACTGGTATAAGCTCGTAATCCAAGATAATGAGAGACGCCACTATGTTTCTTCTCTGTATGCATGCAGGAGAGCTGCTGAATTCAGCACTGTACGTCTGCCTAAACAAACATGTTATTCTGTTTTCTATGTCCCACCGTCTCTGCACAGGCATCTAATTCTGAATCACTGTGTGTACATTTGTGCCAAGAATGTGAAATATTTTATTGTGTATATATACTTCTAGTAAGTAGTATATTGCTTGGCAGGTGGAGGGTGGCAAAATATGTTGTTGGTTTTTTATGTAAGCCAGGGTGTCTTTTGTTGAACACAAGGACAGAATGTTTAATGTCTATTCCATGTTAATTGATGTGGCGTTAATGTGTTTTGTGACTGTAGAATACTAGAAAGTTCCAGATAAATATTTTATGAAGAAAGATATCAAACAGATTAGAAATATAGTGAAAAAAAGAGAGAAAGAAACATGAAATGGGTGCTTGTACAAAAGAATCACGGTATGGGGTAATTAATATGAAAATTAATGGTTGATGAATCATGGTTATAGGCTGGTGTTGGTGGATACAGCTGTATGTAACAGAAGAATGTTTTTGTAACATAGACTGTATACCCCCTGCTTGGCGACTACATGCACCAGGTTTCCTTTCCAGTATCCCTGTTGGGTACACGTTTACTGTATTTAGTCTCTACATATCAATTAATCTGCCCACTGTGTATTGTATGGGGATAAAGCAATTAGAAATAAGGCTGGTAGATATTGGGTTCGCATCCTGGTACCAGCTCCAACTGAAAGTGATTTTTTTTTTGGCTCAAGGGGTTGGGACCTAGCTTTGTTGGTAGAACATTCATTCAGGTGCATGAGGTCGAAGGATCGAATCCTCTTGGTGGACCCATTCTCCGGTAATAGAAATAAGCAGAATTTTTTACTAGTCCATTGGACAAATACATCTTGAAATTTATTTGTCTGCCAATATTTTCATTTGTCCAAACAGATGGTGCGTTTTATTCAAATACCAGGATGATGTTTGTGATTGCTCAAAATGAAACTACACTGAGAATTTTTACTTGTCCACTTGATAACACCAAGGCACAATTTGCTTTTCTGAATAGATTTTCACTTGTCGGGACAAACAGACAAGTGCTTATTTAGAACACTGTTCTCCAATATTTAATTCTACCAATTTTGCAATTTTCACCGTATCTGCTACTATACTACAACATGGATCGGGTTGTGCTAATAATGTACATGTAGATACTGTACTTGGCTCAATATGTTCAGTATGATATGGTGTTTATGTATGTATAAAATAATAGTTGCACATATCTGGGTAAATAGCTGATTTAGAACATTTGTATCATTTTAATTATTGTTGAAATCTTAACAGAAATTTTTTGCTTTTTTTTTTAAAGTAAGAATTTTTTTCTTCTCTCTTGATTTTTTTCATGGACATCAGAAAATGGATTTGTTTCTTACCTGAGCTGGTTTCTTATTTAAACAGAACAAGCATGGAGAATGTATCATTATACCTTTAGGTAGTGAGCTTAATATTTGTATCCCCTTGTAGCGGTGTAGGTAAATATTTGACAGCATGAACACTTGATCCTGGTAGTAGCAGAGCTCTTGTTTGCTGGAGGTAGTTAATTGGAGTTTCGGATATCACCCGGGTGTGTCACCGTGGATATAGCCGAGAGATAACATTGGTTTATCTGGTGCTGATACTGTTATACAGTGACGGAGCCACCTACATGTAGCAGAGGGTATTTTATCATTCATTCTGAGGTATTTATTAAACTGTAATCAGAGACCTTTTCTGGCTCTAGTGACACACAGACACCTACAGGTATTGGGTCAGTTTGACCTGTAATAAGGAAATACAGTCAGGGCATTTTTTTTAAAACTGTAGAATTAAGTGAAAAACATCCTTAAAAATGCAGCTTGGATGAAAGAATACAATTTCAACTAAACACTGTTAGTATTATATATATGGGATGACATAAAAATCCTAAAATTGCAGCTTGGATGAAAGAATATAATTTTATCTAAACACACGCTGTCAGTATTATATATGGGATGACACAAAAATCCTAAAATTGCAGCTTGGATGAAAGAATATACTTTTATCTAAACACACACTGTCAGTATTATACATGTATATGTGATGATATAGAAATTTAAAATAAGTTATGGTTTAAAATGTGTTTTATTTAACAAAACCCATCAAACACATTAATTTATTAATCATCATCTTTTGGATGTCAAACATTTGATCGTTCTGACAGAATTTTAGATGAAACATGCTTCATTCATTTCATTTATTTAGTAGTAAGGGATCTTTTATATGCACTTTACCACAGACAGGACAGTGCATACCACATCCATTGATATACCAGTGTATCAGAGAATGGGGCCACTGTGAAGTTTGAATACTATGACACAAATACCTCAGACACGTGTTTTACCGACTGAGATGGATCCTACCCCTAATGAAAATGATAAGTTCCCACACTTAATATTTTCAGAATTGTTATTATATTGTAAGTTTGTTTGTTGCAAGCTATATGCTATATACCTTAACGAATGGACAAAAATAATTGTGTTCAGTTTGTACTGATGACTAAACTCTAATATATTTAGACAAATCATATTGATACATGTCACAAACTATTTCTTTAAAACAAATGTAGGAAGAATTTAAACTGGTAAATGAGAATAATTCAAGAAGTGAAAATGTGTATACAGATTACATTTCTCTTTAGAAGTGAAATGAAATCTATAGTTAATAAATTAGAAGTGAAATGAAATCTATAGTTAATAAATTAGAAGTGAAATGAAATCTGTAGTTAATAAATTTCATTTCTGTTTGTATTCAAAATTGCTGCACCCATTATAGCTAGATGAAATGGTATGTATTACTATGTTTAAAAAAAGGAACAAACATGAATAGAAAGTTATGGTTAGGGTTGTGATTATTTAATTCATAATTATGTTTGGAAATAAATGTTATGCTTTAAGCTCAAAACTTGAATGCTTGGTTTGTCACCAGTCTGTTGCCTCCATGTATCAGGGGCCACAACTCTAGAAACTGGATGTTACCCATCAAGTTGTCCATGTAATAAATGAACACTGTCGGCAACAATCTTCCATCTTACACATCTCTGCCTGTTCAGAAAGTAGTTTAGATGAAAGTACACAGAACTATTTTTTATGTTAGTCGGTCTGTCATTTCAAAGTCTGTTGTTGTAAATCATGCCTGTCCGTTATGTTTGTTACCATATATTAGCATGTCAGACCAACTTGGACCTAGTGTTGTTAGTTCTTATATAAAAGAGATGTTTTAAACTCTTCCCCTGTCTTTTATACTTCCATTACACTCCATTATCGTTTTTAACCTGAGGCGAATTATCTGGATACAGAATTGTGTTGACATAAGTTTTCTTGGCAGATCTAGTTCTTTATTTTTTTAATGCATGAAATTCATTTGATTGTTTAAAATGTGACTCAGCATTCAAAACAGTTGTGTTTTGTCCTTTTTTTTCTTTTTCTTTTTTTTAAAGAAAGAAAGAAATGTTTTATTTAACGACGCACTCAACACATTTTATTTACGGTTATATGGCGTCAGACATATGATTAAGGACCACACAGATTTTGAGAGGAAACCTGCTGTCGCCACTACATGGGATACCCTTTCCGATTAGCAGCAAGGGATCTTTTATTTGCGCTTCCCACAGGCAGGATAGCACAAACCATGGCCTTTGTTGAACCAGTTATGGATCACTGGTCAGTGCAAGTGATTTACACCTACCCACTGAGCCTTGCGGAGCACTCACTCAGGGTTTGGAGTCGGTATTTGGATTAAAAATCCCATGCCTCGACTGGGATCTGAACACAGTACCTACCAGCCTGTAGACCGATGGCCTAACCACGACGCCACCTAGGCCGGTCTTTTTTTTTGGACACCCAATAGCCAATCTGTGTTCTTTTGTGCTGGGATGTTGTTAAACACTCATTAATTATATGAGCATGGCTTCATGTGTGTCAATGGTTTTGTCAATCAGTTGAATATAGTGTATAGTGTTTTTATTATCCATGTGGTTCAACATAACCAAGTTAATAATAAGCACATGTGTAATAACATGTGTAATGACGTAATTTTGGGAAGTCACGTCATAACATGACGTTGTTTCTCCAGTCCTAGCCCAGACTGTGAATTTGAAATATGACATCATTTCATCATCTCCTTCTAGTTGTGACTGAAACATTTTGAGTTGGGTCTTGTTATTCATAAAGAAAATAAAAATAGTAATATGGATAATAAAGAAATTATTACACTCGTGTGTGAGTTGTACTGATTTTATGAAACTCATGTCAGGATTCATGTATTACCCTCGCTCTCGCTTAGGCAATACGACAATCCTGAGACTCATTTTGTAAAATCAGTACGACACACATGCTCGTGTAATAATCTCTATTTAATACATACAAGGATTTGTGAACCAGTAAACTATGAATGCTGTTTCTCCATCTTGGTTTAACCCACTGATGTCAACCATCAAACTGAAAACATGAAATGTTTCCGGGTTCCCATGGCAGCATTCACAATGGCCGACACAACTGTGGAATGTGGCATTGGTGGAATTCCTTATTTGTAATGTATTAGCTTGTACCTGGTGTTGTGATTGAGACGTCCACTAACTTACTTTTTTCCCCCCTTTTCTCTCTCTTTGTACCGGTTTTACATGATACCCTTCATACCGGTCTAACATCCATCTTCTGTCTGTGACTGCTTCACCCACTGGTTGGCCCATTGGTTCGCTTGTACCGTAGTGTTTTCTGAGTGGAATATTTCACATGGCTAGCTGTCAGGAAAATTGTACAGGTATTTTCATATTGGTGGAGATTGAGTGTTATGGTGTCACGGCATGAGAGTCTTTATAAGGGCGTAAGAAAAGGGACGTAGCCCAGTGGCAAAGCGCTCGCCTGATGTGCGGTCGGTGTGGGATCAATCCCTGTTGGTGGGCCCATTGAGCTATTTCTCGTTCCAGCCAGTGCACCACGACTGGTATATCAAAGGCTGTGGTATGTACTACCCTGTCTGGGAAGGTGCATATAAAAGATCCCTTGCTGCTAATCAAAAAGAGTAGTCCAAGAAGTGGCGACAGCGGGTTTCCTCTCTCAATATATGTGTGGTTCTTAACCATATATCTGATGCCATATAACCATAAATAAAATGTGTTGAATGCGTCGTTAAAGAAAACATTTCTTTCTTTCGAGGTTTAAGCAAGGTGTCCTGAGAACACACCTCAGCTGTCTGGACAGTGGGTTAGTGGTTAGTTGTTGGTGGTTAGTGAGAGAGAAGTCGGTATAGTGGCCTTAATTACTACAGTGAAACATCTCAAAACCGGACCCTCTGTAAACCAGAATTCCCCCAAAACCGAACATTTTTCACGGCCCTTTTTTAAAAATCAGTACAGAAATTAACCTCTATAGATACCTCTTTAAACCAGACATTGTACTTTGTCCCTAGGGTGTCCGGTTTAGAGGGGTTTCACTGTACATATTGTCTGTGGACAAGTATATGTAAAAGATCGTTTGCTGCTTACCAGTGTGTGGCAGAAGCAGGTTTCCTCTCTTTCTCTCCATATCAGAACCAAGTCTCAGAATAATGTTTTATGTTAAGACATCAAAAATCTGTAATTTAAAAAACTATGCTGAGGTGACATGAAATAAACATTCCTTTCTTTTCCAACTACTAACAGCACTGCTGCCTGACAAACACTTTAGCAGTATTTATGATATCCTGTAGGTGTTTGAGAAGTGACTGGTAATTGTCGGTTCCCTATAACGTCCTCACACTGATGAAAGGGGGGAGTGGTATTGTCCGTCCATGGAGTGTGTTTCTCCGGTGTAATAAATAATGTTTACTAGATGTGAATCACCTGTGACCAGGTGTACAACAATGGGATTCTTTGACCACAACATTGGGCCATGATTGACGATACACAACAATCAATTGCGGTTTACTTGATTCTTAATGTGTATTGTCCACCACACAACAAGAACAGGTTTCATGATTTTGTTTACACATACGTATCAAGTAACATGTCAGTTTAACTTGAAGAATATATAATGAAGGAAATTCAGTAAATTATGGTATTTTTGCCGGTGTATTTTAGTCATGAATGAATTCATTTGTATGCAAAAAAAAAAGACTTGAATTTTTCAAAGTGATAAAGGATAGCTCCAACAATTCTGGTCTACAACATTATAACAGTGCTATATTGCAGTGTTTGACAAATGTTTGAGAAGTTTGTATTGTTTAACGACACCACTGGAGCACATTGATTAATTAATCATCAGCTATTGGATGTCAAACATTTGGTAATTCTGAAACCCACTACATTTTTTCTAATGCAGAAAGGGATCTTTTATATGCACTTTCCCACAGCCAGGAAAACATATGCCACGGCCTTTGTGCAGTTGTGGTGCACTGAACAGGCATCAGAAAAAGTCGAAAATGGTCGTTCAGGTTACCGGGAGGTTACCATATATAAGAAAAGTCGAGAACGGTGTTTTGTTCTCGACAAGAATTTCAACCTGTATACTACAATAATCATCTGGCACACATGTAAGGGCATTAAAAGTAGTGACAGGAATTCAATTCTAACTTTCATATAGTTGTGGTAACCTATAGGTTACCAGGCTATATTTTGTGGTAACCTGTAAATGGGTTACCAGACACAATGCTTATTTCGATGCCTGCTGAAGTGAGCACTCAACTGACTGAGTTAAATCCCACCCAATGTTTGAGAAATTCACTAGACATCACAGAAGCTTTGGATATAGTGCTATATCTATTAGAGATACACAATTGATTGTTTCCACCAGCCCAGACCAAACAATTCACTAGACATCACAGGAGGTTTGGATATAGTGCTATATCTATTAGAGATACACAATTGATTGTTTCCACCAGCCCAGACCAAACATTCACTAGACATCACAGGAGGTTTGGATATAGTGCTATATCTATTAGAGATACACAATTGATTGTTTCCACCAGCCCAGACCAAACATTCACTAGACATCACAGGAGCTTTGGATATAGTGCTATATCTATTAGAGATACACAATTGATTGTTTCCACCAGCCCAGACCAAACATTCACTAGACATCACAGGAGGTTTGGATATAGTGCTATATCTATTAGAGATACACAATTGATTGTTTCCACCAGCCCAGACCAAACATTCACTAGACATCACAGGAGCTTTGGATATAGTGCTATATCTATTAGAGATACACAATTGATTGTTTCCACCAGCCCAGACCAAACATTCACTAGACATCACAGGAGCTTTGGATATAGTGCTATATCTATTAGAGATACACAATTGATTGTTTCCACCAGCCCAGACCAAACAATTCACTAGACATCACAGGAGTGGATATAGTGCTATATCTATTAGAGATACACAATTGATTGTTTCCACCAGCCCAGACCAAACAATTCACTAGACATCACAGGAGCTTTGGATATAGTGCTATATCTATTAGAGATACACAATTGATTGTTTCCACCAGCCCAGACCAAACATTCACTAGACATCACAGGAGGTTTGGATATAGTGCTATATCTATTAGAGATACACAATTGATTGTTTCCACCAGCCCAGACCAAACAATTCACTAGACATCACAGGAGGTTTGGATATAGTGCTATATCTATTAGAGATACACAATTGATTGTTTCCACCAGCCCAGACCAAACATTCACTAGACATCACAGGAGCTTTGGATATAGTGCTATATCTATTAGAGATACACAATTGATTGTTTCCACCAGCCCAAACATTCACTAGACATCACAGGAGCTTTGGATATAGTGCTATATCTATTAGAGATGCACAATTGATTGTTTCCACCAGCCCAAACATTCACTAGACATCACAGGAGCTTTGGATATAGTGCTATATCTATTAGAGATACACAATTGATTGTTTCCACCAGCCCAGACCAAACATTCACTAGACATCACAGGAGCTTTGGATATAGTGCTATATCTATTAGAGATACACAATTGATTGTTTCCACCAGCCCAGACAAACAATTCACTAGACATCACAGGAGCTTTGGATATAGTGCTATATCTATTAGAGATACACAATTGATTGTTTCCACCAGCCCAGACAAACAATTCACTAGACATCACAGGAACTTTGGATATAGTGCTATATCTATTAGAGATACACAATTGATTGTTTCCACCAGCCCAGACAAACAATTCACTAGACATCACAGGAGCTTTGGATATAGTGCTATATCTATTAGAGATACACAATTGATTGTTTCCACCAGCCCAGACAAACAATTCACTAGACATCACAGGAGGTTTGGATATAGTGCTATATCTATTAGAGATACACAATTGATTGTTTCCACCAGCCCAGACCAAACATTCACTAGACATCACAGAAGCTTTGGATATAGTGCTATATCTATTAGAGATACACAATTGATTGTTTCCACCAGCCCAGACCAAACATTCACTAGACATCACAGGAGCTTTGGATATAGTGCTATATCTATTAGAGATACACAGTTGATTGTTTCCACCAGCCCAGACCAAACAATTCACTAGACATCACAGAAGCTTTGGATATAGTGCTATATCTATTAGAGATACACAGTTGATTGTTTCCACCAGCCCAGACCAAACATTCGCTAGACATCACAGGAGCTTTGGATATAGTGCTATATCTATTAGAGATACACAATTGATTGTTTCCACCAGCCCAGACCAAACATTTACTAGACATCACAGGAGCTTTAGATATAGTGCTATATCTATTAGAGATACACAATTGATTGTTTCCACCAGCCCAGACCAAACATTTACTAGACATCACAGGAGGTTTGGATATAGTGCTATATCTATTAGAGATAGACAATTGATTGTTTCCACCAGCCCAGACCAAACATTCACTAGACATCACAGGAGATTTGGATATAGTGCTATATCTATTAGAGATACACAATTGATTGTTTCCACCAGCCCAGACCAAACATTCACTAGACATCACAGGAGATTTGGATATAGTGCTATATCTATTAGAGATACACAATTGATTGTTTCCACCAGCCCAGACCAAACATTCACTAGACATCACAGGAGATTTGGATATAGTGCTATATCTATTAGAGATACACAATTGATTGTTTCCACCAGCCCAGACCAAACATTCACTAGACATCACAGGAGCTTTGGATATAGTGCTATATCTATTAGAGATACACAATTGATTGTTTCCACCAGCCCAGACCAAAAATTCACTAGCTGTGACTGAGGGCCTGTGAATTTGTCAAACCCTGTATATTGCACTGTAGAAATACATGTAACTAACTATGTTAACCAATAAGTTCTGTGAATATAACATAAAATATGTAATGGCAAACTTATGAATTTTTTTTAAATAGTTGAAACAGATACATGTAGGTATGATTCCATATGTATAGAAACTTATGCAGCAAGTTCGATCACACCTGTAGTGATTCATGCTGGATAAGCACATGAATTGCATCACAGTGATGTCATCATACAGGCAAAGATACAAGAATGCATAGGTATCCCCCAAACAGTATATATTACTAGTAATAAAGAGTAAAGGTAAAACACTTGAAGACTAACAGATTGAAAACATTTTACCAATACATTTTAAAATGAAAACTACATATTAATTAGTGTAATCAAAATGATTATATATTCATTAAACAAAAATACAAAATTCTAAAATAAATTTATATGTACTTAAGTCAAAGTTGAAGTACACTTCGTGAATTCTAAATCTTGTCTCGAAGTTTTACTTTATTATATGTCACCGTAGCATTATCCCCTGGCCCAGGATTGTTGTTTAGGAGTACCTGTTCAAGAATTTTGCTCCAAATAAAAATAAAAATGCATTGCTTTACTGTATATAAGGAATCAAATAAACTGCATGCTCCATTAGTATTCTGCATATATCAGCAAACTGCGTAAGCTTGCCGCAGTTGTGCCCATGGAATCCTAGATTTACGGATGATTTTGTCTTAAAATTATAGAAAACATTTGACATGGCACGACTGCACCTACACGTTTTTAAAGAATTAAACATATTAAAGCAAGTGTGCCCCCAGATTGCACTTTCAAGTTCAATCAACCAGTAGAAAGGTGTCAGAAAGCCATTTTAGAATAGCAGTCCTGAGACGGTAATGTGTAATTTTCATTGGTTAATTGGTCTCGTCATGACCGGCCTCAGTGGCGTCGTGGTAGGCCATCGATCTACAGGCTGGTAGGTACTGGGTTCGGATCCCAGTCGAGGCATGGGATTTTTAATCCAGATACCGACTCCAAACCCTGAGTGAGTGCTCTGCAAGGCTCAGTGGGTAGGTGTAAACCACTTGCACTGACCAGTGATCCATAACTGGTTCAACAAAGGCCATGGTTTGCGCTATCCTGCGTGTGGGAAGCGCAAATAAAAGATCCCTTGCTGCTAATCGGAAGAGTAGGCCATGTAGTGGCGACAGCGGGTTTCCTCTCAAAATCTGTGTGGTCCTTAACCATATGTCTGATGCCATATAACCGTAAAATTATGTGTTGAGTGCGTCATTAAATAAAACATTTCTTTCTTTCTTTGGTCTCGTTATTTAGGATTTGACAGCCATTGCTACCTGTTCATTATGTCATTCCATAATCAAAGGCAGTACATGATGACAGGTAATATGTAACACAGCATACATTCCTTCTAGTGACGTAATGTATACTCAAAGGCAGTACATGATGACAGGTAATATGTAACACAGCATGCATTCCTTCTAGTGACGTAATGTATACTCAAAGGCAGTACATGATGACAGGTAATATGTAACACAGCATGCATTCCTTCTAGTGACGTAATGTATACTCAAAGGCAGTACATGATGACAGGTAATATGTAACACTGCATGCATTCCTTCTAGTGACGTAATGTATACTCAAAGGCAGTACATGATGACAGGTAATATGTAACACTGCATGCATTCCTTCTAGTGACGTAATGTATACTCAAAGGCAGTACATGATGACAGGTAATATGTAACACAGCATACATTCCTTCTAGTGACGTAATGTATACTCAAAGGCAGTACATGATGACAGGTAATATGTAACACATCATACATTCCTTCTAGTGACGTAATGTATACTCAAAGGCAGTACATGATGACAGGTAATATGTAACACAGCATACATTCCTTCTAGTGACGTAATGTATACTCAAAGGCAGTACATGATGACAGGTAATATGTAACACAGCATATACTCCTTCTAGTGACGTAATGTATACTCAAAGGCAGTACATGATGACAGGTAATATGTAACACAGCATACACTCCTTCTAGTGACGTAATGTATACTCAAAGGCAGTACATGATGACAGGTAATATGTAACACAGCATACATTCCTTCTAGTGACGTAATGTATACTCAAAAGCAGTACATGATGACAGGTAATATGTAACACAGCATACATTCCTTCTAGTGACGTAATGTATACTCAAAGGCAGTACATGATGACAGGTGATATGTAACACAGCATACATTCCTTCTAGTGACGTAATGTATACTCAAAGGCAAAAGTTATTGTGACATGGATTGTTTGGAGTAATAAATTTGTGAATGGATTTATGGATGTAAACCAGAGAAAATGTGCATGAAACAGCTCGAAGAAATACAACCAAGCATTTGTTGCAGCGATTGCATGCTTTGTGCAAGAAACATGGAATATTCGGGAGAAATGCTGTCCAGTGTTCACCACAAAAGGCCAGACATTCAGTCGCAAGTCATTGCCACTCTGTGCAGCCTTCAGAAGTCAGAAAAACACCATTAGTGAACTGTTTGATGCAATTTTGTCATGCCACGCCTCAGTGAAAATGACAGATGGCGAGTCATAGGGATTCTTGAATCTGGAACCTCGCAGCGTGACTTCCCACATCAATTCAACGTCCACAGAAACACCGTATGGCAATTATGGCAAGGATATGAACAAAATAACTAGGTCAGGAACCATCCCTGTAGTGGCTGACCACCGTGACAACCCCTCGCCAAAGACACATGGATCTGAACCACAAATCTGCGAAACAGGTTCCAGCCAGCAACCCTCACAGCCCGTACCATCCCATTCTCCTCAATGAGCCGATGGTGCCAGGCCTGTATCAATGTTCAAGGTGGACACACTCGCTACTGACTGTGTGAACTTCGCTCTGGAACCCCTATGGTGATGTTGCTCATTTGCACATGGCAGGTGCGCCCTTTTCATGGACTATTGCTTGTTTCCATACCTTCGGACATTTCTCTTTCCATGTTATAACGTTTCATACACGGCAGTAAAAACTTATCATCAGTTATCTTTGTCTTTTGTGTATCACAATAACGTTTGCTTTGCCTTTGAGAATATATCAGCTGTGAACAGGGTCATGATGTTATAGTACCAAAATAAAATGCAGTGAATTTTAGAATAATTATACCAAAATTATGAGTATGATTGAACTAGAAAATATTTCTGTCACTCGTCCTGTTGTAGATGGTTTTTCTGACACAAGTCTCAAGACAATAAATCCTTGGAGCTCGCTCCAAATATTGATTTTCTTGAGACTCGTGTCAGAAAAAAACATATACAAAAGGACGAGTGACAGAATCTATTAACCTAGCTAGTTCATGACCATGCAATTTTAATTCCAGTCGTTATTTATATGTATGCCCCCACACCACCCCTCCCTCACTTTGAAAGGTTAACCATGCAAT